>NC_030426.2:8496198-8538698 GCF_001660625.3 Ictalurus punctatus | reverse complement strand
ATATGTAGTTCTGGATAAAAGTCACTGTGTGGTTCATGTTCAGTACTCATAAGACCAGATGGATTTCAGTTTATTCAGGTCTTCGGTAGCAGTGATAGCTCAGTGGTTAAGCCAGTGGGGTCCTGTTCGGAAGGTCGTGAGGCCAAATCCCAGCACTACCATCCTGCTGCTGCTGGGCCCTTGAACAAGGCCCTTAACCCTCAACTGCTCAGTTGTATGAAAATGAGATAAAAATGTAAGTTGCTCTGGATAAGTAGTTAATGTACTACTAAACATAGTACATTAACAAAAAAAAACAACTACTTTTTACACATTTAAATTAAAGTAATATCTACAATTATTTAGAAGATAAGATTCTCTTCCAGTGTTGGCATGAAAAACACATATTAATGGATATGTCAAAATGTCACATGTTGTAATTGCGCCCCCCCCCAGGTTATCCACTTCCAATTTCTTCTGCACCTGCAAAAAAGAGAAATCAAAGACACAATGGAGGAAAGCAAAATAGTGTCTCCAAATAATAGCATGAATAATGCCTGAATATTAAAGGATATTATTGCAGACATTTACTATCCACCAGGATAATGAATTTATCACTTTATGGCAAAATATCATAATGGAATTATCATAAGGTGTCATGAAGACACTCAGGAAAGTCATTACAAATGGAATTATGTGTCTTTTCGCTTCTCTCTCATTTTCGCATCTGTATAGATTATTAGAATAAATGAACATAATTCTTTGGCACACAGTTTCTCTGTGTGTGTGTGTGTGTGTGTGTGTGTGTGTGTGTGTGTGTGTGTGTGTGTGTGTGTGTGTGTGCGCGTGTTCATGTCATACTCTTCTTCTTCGGACAAGCAGTAATAGGATGGCCTGCAGGAATCCTCACAGACTGATTGAGAATTAAAAATATATTGCTCACCCCCTACCAGCCAGCCCCCCCCCCCTTCTCATCCACCCTACCACCACCACCATCCTCTCTCTCTCTCTCTCTCTCTCTCTCTCTCTCTCTCTCTCTCTCTCTCTTCCTTTCTTTCATTCACTTCTCCATTTTCATATTTCTTAAAAATCACAGGTTTTTTAATCATTATACTTTCTTCTTATAATGTTTTTTTTTATTCGTTTAGACTTACATAAGTCTTGTACAACAACATGTCTAAATCCTTATGTTTCACTAGAGATTGCACAAAGCATCTTGGAAATCATTTGAACCATTATTTCCCCTTAAAGTACCCTTACCATATGGATTCGAAAGTAAACTTGCATTAAATAAAACAAATAAAGTTGCATGAAGATACATCATGCATCACTGTAAACTCAAACTGTTCCTACATTTCATTATATCAAAGAATTAGCTAAATAGAGCTAATATACCCGGCATATTATAGTCAATTGTCTAAAAGATCTGTAAAAATCATACCTGGATAGTTTCATAATTTTATTTTATTAGCTCTTATAGTTTTAATGATGAGATGATCTCTCTATCTATCTCTCTCTCTCTCTCTCTCACACACACACACACACACACACACACACACACACACATTGCTCTCAGGCATACCTTCTTCCATATCTTTTCTTTATTTAAATGGGTTTTTTTTTTTTTTTCTTGCATGTAATATCATTTTTGAAAGCCAAAGGGAACTTGAAACAATAGGGTATCCTTTTAATGGGACTTGCAGGTCTGGCTCTCCATAATTCTCTTTGATAGACTTCCACATTGTAAAATCAATTTCCTTCCACCTTCTCTGACTTGTAAATAATATATCTTTGCTCGAGCAGGAACAGGGGTTCTGCCTAAATCAACTGACTGTGGCCTGTAGGCCGACCCCCTAGCACAGCACTTCTGTCATAACAGGGGCTTTGTATTATTCATTGGAGTTATTATTATTATTGACATAATGAAGATGTTCTTTCAGGGATGCGAGACCTCTGCTAGATGAGAGATGTCTCTCATATGAAAAGAAACCAGTCAATAATTTCTGTCTATTCTCTTCGGCTTCCCTATTTTTGCCATTCTGACTTCCCAAACTAACATCTGTCAGCTCACTGGTGCATTGGATACTCTGTTTATGTGAGTGCTTTTGTCTGAACCTGAATAAGTATGCTCAGGTCTGTTCTGATCCTAGATGAGTATGAGTCACTCAATAGGGTCACAGTAAAAGAATAAGATTTTGTGCGTGCGTGTGTGTGTGTGTGTGTGTGTGTGTGTGTGTGTGTGTGTGTGTGTGTATAAAATCATTGGCCCCTAGTTAGCACAGAATCGCTGTGGAGGCACATTAAAGTATAAGACCAACTCAGCAGCTCAAGCTCATACACACATTAGTCTTCATTTAGTCCAAGTCGGGCTCCAGGGTCCCGGTGTCTCTCAGTACAAACTGAAATTTATTGAGCTGCCCTGATCGTGATAATTGAAAGAAATTGTGTGTCTCTTTGTGTTCCAGGCTGGTTGAGGAGTCAGAGAGGTGGCACTTTAAGGCTCTAGCTGTCCCTTGACATTGTACATTTGGTCTTGGCCTTTGAGCACCATCCAGAGAGCGAGAGAGAGAGGACATGCAGAGGACCGTGTAGAGTTAGCTGAGCACTTCCTGTTTAGCACCAGTTGTCAGGCTTTGTTAACTCAGCATTACCTCTAACATGCCCGTGTTTGACCTTAGTGAACTCAGCAAGCAGTGAAGAAACAGGCTTTGGACCAGAACTGTTTCTGCCATTCATTTTTATTTATTTTTTTTGTATAGCCTTGTTAACAAAAGGCATTTTCATAAAGCAGCTTCGCAGAAATCTGGATGCAGATCTAGATCCCTAATGAGAACGCCAAAGGGAGACAGTAGCAAGTAGAAACTCCTTGAGAGGCACCAGATGTAAAAGGGAATGACACTGAATTATGTTCATTACTGTATAAAGGTAACTCTGGGATAAACACTGAGGGTGTAACTATATATGAATGCATTGTTTAGAGTAACAGAGTAGTCTTGCCAGCTTCAAGGACTAGTATCCCACCGCAAGGTTTTTACTGTAATGCTGAATGTTAAAGAACAGCTTGCAGAAGCTTGTGGAGAGGGTTGCCATGTTTCATCAAAATTCCCAATCCAAATTTCATTAACATGCTAAGAACAGGACATGAACTATTTGATTTTAGCCTGACTGCCATTTAGAGCGCCAACATAAAAACCACATTTCTACCATATTTCTGTACATAGAAAACAAACAAACAAAAAAGCTTTAATTTATTGAGATGTTGCTCTATATAACTCATGCAGACCACACACTGTGCACAGAGCTGCATATTTCTGCAAGGCTCTTCATAAATCATTTGATTAATTTTTTAAAATATGTAAAACTACATTAATTGCCTGTGTTTTTCAACATTTAAAAATGATTTCTTCATTGTGATTAAAAGAAAAAAGAACGTCTTACAGGCATTATGAAGAAATGCTACTTAAAGACTCCCATCCAGTTTTATTACAGATTCTGAAAGTGTGTCCATCCAACTTTTTTATCATCTGTCTGGAATTCAACAAACCTCAAAAGTAAAGTAAATCTCATCAAATATTATTAGATGGCTATTGTTGTCACTTGTATCCTAAATAAGAGTTGTTGTTTTTTTGTTTGTTTGTTTTTATTTGGGAAAGACATTGCTGTTTTGAAACATTGTTAGCTTTGCTTATTCAAGTACATTAGACAGAAGATAAGGTTTCCAGAAAGTTCCACACAGCATTAAATAAAGTTATCCCTGGTCCTAGTTACCCAGGCCTACTAAATTTATATATATATATATATATATATATATATATATATATATATATATATATATATATATATATATATATATATATATATATATATATATATAAATGGGAATATACTTCAAATATATTTTTTCTCATATGAATTCATAGGGGTGCCAATAATTGTTGCATAACTATATTTAACAAATATATTTTTTAAACCTCTTTTGTGTTTGCAATTGTTTGACATCCATGAGAGCAGCATATTTTTGTCAATTGTTTTTAAACAAAAGATCAAAAGGTTTAACAATGAAGGCAATTTTTCACAGCCTTCTTTGATCATATTTACCAAGGGTGCCAATATTAGTGGAGGGTGCTGTATATTGAATAAAGTTATCTTCTGAATAAAGTTAGTTTAATTAAAAATTACTTCTTCTTTTTTTTCTAGCAGTCTTGATTTCCAGTGATTCTAAGGCACAGTGGTAAGGTAAAAATAAATAAATAAATAAACCTTTAAGTACAAAACCACCCCCAATTCTGGTTTAAATCTGAACATGAAAACAGACCTGAATATTTGGGTACTACATTGATACAGGTACAAATACATATACAGAAAATGGCATTGTGTTACAACCATAATAAGCACAGAACAGTCTTTATTATTATAAGAACGTGTATTATTATTATTATTATTATTATTATTATTATTATTAGTAGTAGTAGTAGTAGTAGTAGTAGTAGTAGTAGTGGTAGTAGGGGGTGCACTGAAGGTGCATAGGCATCCTATTGTTATTCTACCTTTTCTTGTTGTTGTTGTTGTTGTTGTTGTTGTTGTTGTTGTTGTTGTTGTTCTTCTTCTTCTTCTTCTTCTTCTTCTTCTTCTTCTTCTTCTTCTTCTTCTTCTTCTTCTTCTTCTTCTTCTTCTTCTTCTTCTTCTTTATTCTGGCTAGGGTGTCTTTGGCAGCCCAGAGAACCATCTGGTAAAAAGTTGTGAACTTTGGCATGCTGATTTGGGGAGTGTCTAAGGAACATTCTAACCAAATTTGGTCCAAGTACTACCAACGGTCTAGCACCACTATCAGATCAAATTTGGGCCTAATTTGAAAGTATGTTTATGGTCATAACTTTTGAAATGTGTGTCCCAAATTTAAAAGCCAAAATTTAAGGCACCTCTGGATTCCCTCGGTGGAGAGTTCAACATTCCCTATGACGCCATCTTGGATTTTGTCAAAAACAGTTTGTTTTTTTCACTAGTCCTCCTACAAATCTTGTCTAATCATCACCAAATTTGCCACACATTATCTTCACAAAAGTTTTAAAAATCATTTTTAATTCTCCAAATGGTCAGCCCATAACGGGCCAATGAATCTGACAGCAAAGCCACCAAACAGGAAGTGAGGCTGTATCTCAGCATCATCATGTGCATGAAGGGGCATAACACAAGTGTGTATAATCAGTGTGTTGTTTATTGTGGGCAAACCAGTCATCATAATCATAATCTGTAGCATACTCTAGGTGAACACACCAGTTTGCATCGTGAAGTTGAAATCATTTTAAGTCATAGAGACATTGTTCATTGTGATACTCACTGTGATACACACTCACCATTTAACAATCTTTGTAAAGAGTTGAAACTTTTGGAACTGTATTTTGGAAAACATGCTTTTTCCATGGATAATCTTCATTGGCCTTCTGCTTGGACCAAAGTCTGAATTTCAAATAATTTATTATTGCTTTCATTTGAAAGGAAAATATGTTTATGCAAATAGAATCACAGTGTTTCTAGATAGCGATGCTGTTTTTGAAGTCCAAGGATAAATGAAGATGAAAAGAGAGATAAATAAGGAGAAAATATAGTGTTATGATGTTGCTAGCATTGTTAATGCCATGGAGGTCACCATTCTTTCATTCCTGCTTGAATGAAAGCAACTGTATTCTCAACATCCAAAAACTTCAAAATCTCAATCTCTCTCTCTCTCTCTCTCTCTCTCTCTCGCTTAGATACCGAGAGCATAGTGCCCATCTGTTTCAACATTTATGGAGGTTTTGTAGGAGGTTGTCTAATGTACACACACACACACACACACACACACATGCATCCACTCCAACATTTATGCAGGTTGTGTGCCCAGGGCCATCTAATGTGTCTCTAACCACAGAAGAGGGCACGACCCCTGCCGTTCTCATGACGATTTGGGGTCATGCCGATGTACAACAGGTTTCATTGAAACAGAGATGCTCCTGTATGCAAGGCCTTTCCTCAGTACTGAATCAGAAAAAGAAAAAAAAAACATTTATATTTCAACCAGGGTACTTTCGAACAGACAAGCACAATCCTTTAGCGAACAATAGGTAGTGTGTGTGTGTATGTGTAGTAGTAGTAGTGATTGGTGTGGGAAGCAGCTGCAATTTTGTTTTGCTTTTCTTATATTCATGCATCTCATTCCCTCTACTTGTGGATCACCTGATCACCTCCACATCAGTCTGACCGAGAAATCCGCCAGCACACCAAGACAGACATATTGCCTAATTTTGAACCCAGTTTGGTGAGGAGACATTGCAGTAATATGATAGATGCTATAGTTCTATTTTCATATACAGTAGCATTCTCCTGGTTTATTCTAATCGATCAACCTGTATGCGAGAGATAATAAATAACATGGGGTTCTTCACTACAGTTAATGATTTCAGGGGTCATTCAGAGACTTTGCTTGAATAGCAGAATATAGCCTACATGTAAAGTGTTGTAGTATGAAGGAAATATCAAAATGACCTAGTGCTCTTGTAGTTCTCGTAAATATTAGCATCCAGGTGTAATGGGTGTTACAGCAGGGCAGACAAAGCCTCACCTGCGCAGTAATGAATGGTAATTAATTACAAGTGTCACAGAGAGATATCTCATGACAGGAATCTGTCCAACCCCGGCACACTAATGCTAATTGCATCAAGCATATCTTAATTACATAATAGTCTCATTAAAGGCATCAGAGCCTAACAGTTAAGTGCTTTTGATGCTCTGGCTCACGCCAGAGAAGGTGTATGTCTGACCTCACTGCTCTCTATATCAATCAACCTTGGTGAATATTCCCACAGGTCAAAGGGCAAAGGCAGGTGCATCTCTTTTCTTATCACACACTCCCAAACAACCAGACACAGTGAAACTCTGTGTGTGTGTGTGTGTGTGTGGGGGGGGGGGGGGGGGGGGGGCAGAATAAATTAGTGTGACAGATTATCTATCATAACATCAATTTAAAATACCGTCGATGGCTATCAATAATAAAGGTCCTCGGAATGAATCAGAGGAAAGCAGACGGGTATAATCATTCGGTTTATATTGCTGTGATTCTGCGATGCATCCATCATCTCCTCAGAGTCCATTTTATTGCAACATCTGTGGAAATACCTGACTGCACACACAAAAAGGACATATACAGGAACGTACTGTAGGGATGACAGGAACATACTGTACATACTGTAGATCTGTGCCGGGGATGGAGTCAGTTTCCTCTCTGTTCTTCATCATCATGCACACTGTGTGGTTATTAGCGTGGTAACGAACAGATAATTCGGATCAATGCAGCAAATCATTGATTATTATAGAGTCAGCTTCATAAGTATTTGAACAGTGACATAATTTTGCCTCTGTACACCACCGGGCTGGATTTGAAAATGAAGTACTCAGGATGTGATTGAAGTGTAGACTTTTAGCTTCAATTCAAGGGGTTTAACAAAAATATTGTGTTAACTGTTTAGGAATTACAACCTTTTTTTTGTCTCTTCATTATCACAGGCTCCAAAGTAATAGGACAAACTTAACAATCACAAATATTTTAATTATTTTTAATACTTGGAAGCACATCCTTTGCAGTTAGTGACTGCCTGAAGTCTGGAACCCATGGACATCATCAAATGCTGAGTTTCTTCCCTTGAGATGTTTTGATGTCTTTACTGCAGCTGTCTTCAGTTGCTGCTTGTTTGTCGGTCTTTCTGCCTTCTGTTTTCTCTTCAGTATGTGAAAAGCGTGCGCAATTGGGTTGAGGTCATCAGACATTTAAGAACATTTTATTTCTTTGCCTTGAGAAGCTTGGGTTGCTTTTTCTGTATGTTTTTTGGTTATTAACTATCGGTACTGTGAAACACCGTCCTGTCAGTTTTGCAGCATTTGAATGAATATGAGCAGAAAGTATAGCTCTATACGCATCAGAATTTATCCTGCTACTTCTATCAGCAGTCCCATCATCAATAAACACCAGTGACCCAGTTCCACTGACAGCCATGCGTGCCCATGTCATAACACTTCCTCCACAGATGATGTCTGACAGATGATGTGGTATGCTTTGGATCATCAGCCCTTCCTTTCCTTCTCCATACTCTTCTCTTCCCAATATTCTGGTACAAGTTAATCTTGCATCAGAACTGGTCTGGCTTGATTTATTTATTTATTTATTTATTAGCAAAGTCTAATCTGGCTTCTCTGTTGTTGAGTGTCACCAGTGATTTGCATCTTGAGGTAAACCATTTATATTTACATTCATGAAGGCGTCTATTGATTGTAGACTTTGACAAGGGTACGCCTACCTCCTACAGAGTGTTCTTGACTTGGCTAGATGTTGTGATTGTGGTTTTCTTCAACAAGGAAAGAAGTTTTTGTTTAATTTTTTTTTCAGCCGCCAACTTCACAAGTCTATATATATATATATATATATATATATATATATATATATATATATATATATATATTTAGATATAGATATAGATATATATATATACACACACACATATACATGTGTGTGTGTGTGGTGTGAATGTAAGTGTATCTGGGTGTGGGGGTGGAAGCATATAAACAGAGGAGCATCTAAAATGTATAACAGACATAACAATAGTAAAAACAAATAACAACAACAACAACATCAATAGGGTTTTGGAGGATGAGGAAGAGGACAAATAATAATAGTAGTAGTAGTAGTAGTAGTAGTAGTAATAATAATAATAATAATAATAATAATAATAATAGATGATTATAAGACTGTCTATGATCCCTCTGTGACCACGGCCTAAGTTAGTCCCCCGCCCATGTCACGCCACAACGGGGAGTCATGGAGAGATGCCGCAGGGCCCAAAGCCATCTTATAGATTTGAAAGAGAGAGAGAGAGAGAGAGAGAGAGAGAGAGAGAGAGAGAGAGAGAGAGAGAGAGAGAGAGAGAGAGAGAGAGAGAGAGAGAGAGAGAGAGAGAGAGAGAGAGAGAGAGAGAGAGATACTGGGGAGAGGGGTAGTGGTGGTGTGTGTATAAATTTATGATCATGGCAGTTATTGACTCAAGAATGGAAGTGAAGGGGGTAATGTCCTTATCACAATATGTCCATCTATGTATAATTTGTCCACTACAATGGTTGCGTGTTTTCCTTAATTTATCATCTGTTTTCAGATTTGGAAAAACTTTTTTCAATGTTCAAGAATGTCCTTTGGGTATTGCTCATTGAGTCCGTAGTTTGTGCCTTTAAGTGCCTTTTCCTTTAACAAGGAAAGAATTCTGCATTCATCCACTTTAGTTGCCTCTGTAATTTTCCAGGTCTTTTTGTGTTCCTGAGCTCACCAGTGCATTCCTTCTCTTTAAGAATGTGATTTGGCCACTCCTAAAGTTTCTGCTATCTTTCTGATAGGTCTGTTTTGTTTTTTCAGCCTAATGACGGCCTCCTTCACTTGCATTGACACCTCTTGGGCCACATATCGAGAGTTCCCATGAACAGCTACCAAATGCGAATTCAACGCTTGGAATCAACTCCAGACATTTTATCCCCTTAATTTGTCATGAAATAACGAGGAAACAGGCCATACATGACCATGAAACTGCTTATCAGTCAATTGTTCAATTACTTTTGAGCCTGTGAAAATGGAAGGACTCTGTAAAATATGACTGTTAATCCTACAGTGCATCCGGAAAGTATTCACAGTGCTTCACTTTTTCCACATTTTGTTATGTTACAGCCTTATTCCAAAATGGATTCAATTCATTATGTTCCTCAAAATTCTACATGAAAGAAGTTTGTTTGAAATCTTTGCAAATTTATTAAAAATAAAAAACGAAAAAAGCACATGTACATAAGTATTCACAGTAGTCTTTTTGAGTATGATGCTACAAGCTTGGCACACCTATCTTTGGGCAGTTTCTCCCATTCTTCTTTGCAGGACCTCTCAAGCTCCATCAGGTTGGATGGGGAGCGTCAGTGCACAGCCATTTTCAGATCTCTCCAGAGATGTTCAATTTTTAAATTTAGTCTCATTATGTGTCATTTTTCAAGCCTCTAGTCATCATGCTTAAAACAACATATATGTATATGTGAATACACCTACATTAGCTGTATCAGATGTTTTGGACATGAAATACACCAGATTATGCAAATAATTTATTATTTATTAATGACTTTAACATTACAGATTTTATTTTTCATGATATGTTTGACAGTACCACTTTCTTTATTCATTAAAAACTAACAGTTCTTCGCTGTGGCATGAATTTAACTGATAATAGATAACCATTTTATGCTTTGGGTTCCCTCTGAAATCTTCAGTAGTGGAGATAATGTAATGTGGTAAATTGCACATTATTCCACATAAACTGATTATATGAGTCATTTGTAATTATAGGGTGGAGGTTTAACAATAAATTCTTCAGGAGTTGCCATAATGTAGGCCATTGCTATTTCTATTTCTCTGTGTAAGAGGAATATTACAAATGAACTTATATTCAGAACTCGAATCAGTTACTTGTAACATAAATGTTAAAAGTGAAATATTGTGAATTGATATGCTAAAAATGTTAACAAAGGTGACAAAAGAAAAAGGTCATATTTTCAGTTCTGAGCATCAAAAAAAAAAAAAAACCTTAAAGATTATTCATTGAACACACACATCACATTGCTGAAAATCAGTTCATGAGTTGGTGACCAAGTTGACTCAGTTCAATTCTGGCACCTAACTTAGTTTGGACGTTTATTAAAAACAAGCAAAAGTCACAGAAATAATCTCATCATCGTGACGTATCAAACATCATAGAGAGAACTAGATTCGAATATATCCAACATTGATTATCAGCGCCACAATATACACTACCAGGGAAACGTTTGGACATCTGTTTGGATATAATTCAGAAAGTGCTGTGGTCTTTTCGGCATTATTTCTAAAGGCTCTAAACAGAGTTGAGCCTTCAGAGTGTTACTGAAGATGATTCTGTGGACTAAATAAAAGTAGCCAGCTCAGAAATTTGCTGCTTAGAAAACCAAATTTTAAATTGAATAGATCTTAGTATAGACGTCATACATTACAAAGACTTAATGCACAACCACTAAAAATAATATACAAATAATAATACAAAAAAAAAGTACCAAAATAAAAAATGGACACTGAAAAAAAACAAAACCAAAAAAAAAACCAAGCACAAAAATAAACCATGGCCATTAAGAAATCCCAGCCAGCTGGTGGACCACAGCCAAACAGATGCCTGATAGTCTCATTTTAAATAAGGTTAGTTAGACCCCAGCAACCACCCGAGCATTAAGAAAATCTGGAATATCAGGGTGTATAAATGTAGAAATGGAACTCACAGATGAGTCAGTAGCAGTGCTAATCAACTATTCATAATTATCTCAATTTTCCCCCAGTCACAGCAAATCCATGCGTCTTCCAACTGACACTTCAGATTTAATTTCTGTTTTATTTGGCTAGCTACTCTGCTGGCCTGAGTACTCAATCTTCTGGCTCACGCTCTCGACACAGACATTTTGATTGACTGTAGGTAAAATGAGTGATTGCATAAATCAAGGCTGGCTAGTGGTTATGCTAACCCCCTAAACCCACATGATGGTGTTATGACCAGGCGTTCACTCAAAGCCCATAACAATTGGGATGGAACACGGGCTCTGATTAGGTACTGCATCTAAATGAGTGAAATTACACGAGTTACATAAACTGGATGCATAGCATTCGCAGGGATCCAGCAGAGTGAGATGTAGAGAGTGAAAAATGATTGAGGGTGAAACGTGTACTTATTGAGATTCATTGAAGAGCACATGTGCCAGTGGAGAGATGCTGCAGTTTAAGCATGAACATTAAGCTGGCACAGAAATACACAGAATCTAGACCCATTAACCTGTTCATTAAAGGAATACTCCGGCATGCTTTCAGTTTAATGTCTAATTGAATCTACTGCATATAGAGTGTACAGTATGTGTGATTTTGAAGTATTACCCCATTATCAATAACAACAGTATTTTATTCAGTTGTACACACTCAAAGGACAAATGGAGAGATTTTATAACAAGGTATTACATAAACATTGTCAGTCAGTGATGACTCGCAGACAGTAAGAGCAGAAATATGAAAAAAGAAAATCTTTGAAGCACTATTAATATCCATAATTAGTCCACTGAATGAATTCCCTGATGGATCTGTTTATATGAGAGTCACACAGTGGGAGACTCCATTCTTGGTCACCCATGAGCTCAGCAAGCAGGACATAAATACAGAGAAAGTTACTGCTACTGCAAAGTGGCTTTCTGAAAACTTTCAGCATGTCAAACATATTAAACATGAATACTTATCCCAGTTCTCACCTCGAAGAAGACGAGAGTGGCACAAACCTTTAGCACGTATCATACTGCTGACACTGAAGATCATTTGAACACACTCGATAAGCTAATAAGACTAAACTTGTGCAGATTATGTAAATGACTGTTATAGGAAACAACATTTTCACAGCACTAGAGTAAGTCTTTCTCTCTCACTCTGTTTTGGTATCTCACATTTACCCTTAATATATATTTATATTTTAATCCCTATCATTGACTGCACAAACACCCACAGATGAGCCCTCCTCCTCTCACAGGTCCTCCCGAAGAGTGTCTCTGATCCTGTCACTCAGTATGACAGGCAATGCGTGCAAGTTGTAACACACACACACACACTATCTCCCTTCTCTCCATTTGATGCGCCCTTGCTTGCTCAACCCAGCCTGACACACACTCTCATCCATGCCATCTCTCATCCATATGAATTACACACAGGGGGAAATAACAACCATGTCAGAGTATATATATGTGTGTGTGTGTACAGGGAGTAACCAAAATGATGGAAATACATAGCTATATATGTAGTAAGAATGTACAAAGCCTCTACAGCAGGTAGGCATGTCTAGGCAGTTCCTGTGCTTTTGGGAATGCTGTTCTGCATATTTGGAATGATCTCTCGTGGGGAAAACAGGATAATTTACAAAAATAAAAGCATAGTTCATGAGTCCATATTACTTTCGTCCAATAATCCCAAAGTGGTTTCCATCCATTTTCTGTACCACTTATCCTACACAGGGTTGCACAGGGTTGCGAGGAGCCTGGAGCCTATCCCAGGGAGCTTGGGGAACAAAGCTGGGGACACCCTGGATGGGGTGTGAACCCATCGCAGGGCACAACTGCACACTCTCACACACTACAGACATTTTGAAAAGGTGAATCAGCCTACAGTGTATGTCTTTGAACTGAGGGAGGAAACTGGAGTACCTGGAGGAAACCCCTAAAGCACAGAGAGAACATGTAAACTCCATAAACACAGGGTAGAGGTAGGAATCGAACCCCCAACCCCAGCAGTGCGAGGCAAACATGCTAACCACTAAGCCTCCCTGCCCCCTCCAGTGTGGTTTTGTGTTCGTTATACAAGGTTTTCCAAAATGCCGCTTTCCATTTTCTTAAATTTTCTTCATACTGGTAGTACTTAAGTAGTGTCAGTAGTTTTCAAAATGGCCACTTCCATGAATATTAACTTTGGGAATTCCCACATTTTCAATTCAATTTAATGTATTTGTATAATGAATATGAGTAGGATACGAATGTTTTCCTGAATTTTACTGGATTTTCATAAATTTGTAAGTGTAAACACTCATACAATCGATTTATGAATAAATCTATTTGTATCCAGCTTGATAAATGAGGCCCAGTTTCACAAAGCAACTTCACAGAAATACAGATCTCTAATGCGCAAGCCAAAGGTGACAATGGTAAGGAAAAACTGCCTGAGATCACACGAGGAAGAAACCTGATTTAAAATGGAACCTATCCTCTTCTGGATGACACTGTATTGTGGGATTATAAATCATTACTCTTCTATAGTTGTATACTATACAGTCAAACAGTAATGAATATGTTGAAAGGAGATTCAGTGTGAACATCATAATTTTTTTGGATTACATAATAGTTGTATTATTATGAGCAGCAGTTCACAGCACACATCCACAGAATCCAGGTAAGAAACCAGGGCAAGTCTTCTGGGAAGTATCATCTTTCAGGTATGCATGTGGGAACATCCACAGCAATATTTAGGAGATTGCAGAAGAGATTGCATCGTGGATATTTCAAATGAATTCTTTCTCATTTCTCGGAATGACACATCAGCATCTAAGCATGCTCTTTTACAGAGCAACCCATAGGTTGCTGACAGTCTATTTACAAGCACCCCCACCCCCCAAAAAAATTATACAACACTAATTTCTCATACTCAATAATAGTTTATTTATTTCACTAATAAAAATAATAAAGTAAAACCAATTTAAAAAATAAATAAATAAATAGCCACCATGAATAGGCATAACCACAAAAAAGAATATAAACTCAAATTTACCTTATTATATGCTCAATACAAAGCAAGTGCTAATTAAAAATGAATAATAAACATAAATAATACACAAATAACAACGCAGTATATACTCTAATTTAAACACTGTGCTGTACCTGCATTCATTTCAAGTAATGTGTTATTTTAGAATTTTACCTTCCTTGCTGTAAAATCATTAATAATGTCGTCATATGAGACGGGATTGAACTTTTTAGTAACACAGGACAAACTTTCCAATTCTGCAAATGTATAGCAGCATCTTATTATGGAAGCAAAAATCTAGTTGTGGTGTGCTTAACCATTAGCATTTTTAAGAGTTGGACAGAAGCCAACCAATCTCAGTCTTCATTGTAAATCCGTTATCTAAATAATTTAACCCGACAAAAATGACAAATGATATAGAAATTGTAATAAGTTTACTTTAGTTTTTTTCACGCTTTGCCTCTTCTTCTTGTCTTTTTCGAAACTGAGCTCCCGATAGTTTTTGTCACTTCGTTTTGCATTTCAACTAACAATCTTGATTGCTACTGCCATTAATACGTCAGCAGCATTAGCATAAAAATGATGCCATGATCATTATCGTCCATAAAAAAAACTAAATCATCATCACTGACACTCACACACTTCACAGTCACACGGACACACCAGCGGTGATGACTGATAAGTATGATGTACTTTTGTAATTTTATAAAACAAAAAACAAAAACACTGGCGTCATGTTGCACTTAATACAGCCATGCACACACTGCCGTTTATTTACATCGGCACTAGGGGGCGCCAACAAACCAATTTGACCAAACAGAATTTTCTGAGGTAATAAAAGACATGAGGAACGTTAATTGTGGCTCGGTATTGTTAATCGGATTTGGTCGGGGGGCGACCCAAAAATGGTGACGCCCTAGGAGGCTGCCTATGACGCCTAATGGATTGACCACTCCTGCAGCTAATCCACCAACAGTCATGTGAACAAATAAGTACACCCCATGGAAATTGTCGGCTTTTTTGACATATTTTAACAACCAAACATTTTAACGTGTGTGTTTCAAAATTGGTATGAGACGCTTCTCCTGAAAAGCTGTCTTTGGTCTGCATCAAACACGTCTGCTGTTACTGTGGCCAAACAACTCCAGCTTTGATTCTTCTGTCCAGAGCACATTATTCCAAAATGCCTGGTCTTTGCCTACATGCTCATTGGCAAACTGTATTCTTGCAAAGGCTTCTTCCTGGCACGCCTCCCAAGCAGGTCAAATTTGTGCAATCTCTTTCTGATTGTAGAAGCATGCACTTTGACACTAACAGTTGCAAGACTTACTAGCAGATCCTGTGATGAAATTTTGGGGTTCTTGGAGACTTCTTTTTGCATCAGACGGTCTGCTCTTGGACTGAATCAGTCCTGGACAAATTGGCAGTCGTTTGAAATGTATGCCACTTGTAGATGATTTTCCTTACAGTGGAATTATGTACTTAAAATAAATTGGAGATCTTTTTAAATCCCATGCCAGAATCATAGGTATCCACAGTCTTTTTTCTGAAGGCCTTATAGAACTCTTTAGATCTTGGCAGGATGACAACACTCACCTCAATATCAAAGGGAACACCAGACATTAGATATGAGAGGAGTATAAATAAGACAGGTTCCACCTGCACTCCCTAAGCAGGTTCTAATCACTGGAACCCAATCTTGAACACCTGATTCTAATTTTATGGATTTGAAGTTGTGATAAATATAGGGGTATACTTAATTTTTCATGTGACTGATCTGTTTTATGTTAATTTAATTTGTGAAAATTACTACAAAATGTCAATTTTATGTGTCATTTGATAGAATGCATCACCTTTATTAATAGACACTGTTTCAAAGAGGATCAAATGTTTGCTTGTCCAAATATGACCCAAAAAAAAGCTAACAATTTCCATGGGGTGTACTTAATTTTTCACATGGCTGTATTGGTATGTTTGTTGGTGGTGGGTTTGAAATAGAAAACGTGGAGGAAACCTACACACTGGGAGAACAACATCTGAAAAACACAGAGAGTAAGCCATCATAAAAAGGTATTAATACATTTAGTGCCATGCCACCAATGGGCACCCTCCCCTGAATTCTGAGAACTCTTCCTCAGTTGTCACAGTCAGTTCTTGTTCACACACAATATAATGCACATTTTTAACTTTTGTGTAAGTTCTGAGCAACGCTCACCTGCCCATGTTTAGGTGTCTAATACTAGGTGGTGGAGGCATCATGTTTTCACGTTGCCCATCCACCAGAGAATCTCATTAATGTAATATCTGAAGAGTCAGAGTATGAATGTTTGTAGGATTTATATGGAATTATCATTGTAACCTGCAGGTGAACCGATTAGACTTTTGGAATTTTGAAATTTTTGACCCAAGCAGGGTCAAGGTCACAGCAAGGTCAAATGACTGAAATTGTTTTTCTTCAATAGTGTCTTTCCTGTTTTAAGTATATTTTAAGGGTATTTTAGGCATACAAATTAGTAACAAGAAGGACTAGACTTGGTAGCTGAGGCATCCCTATCGACTCCAGTGACACTGAGTTCTATTTGTTTAGCTTATCCTTTGGATTTTGGAACTGTTGATATCGTTGTGTTTGCCCCCTGCCCGGCTTTCTGATTATTCTCTGGATCTGTCCTCTGGCTCTGTTCTCACTGTGATCTTTGTGTATGACCCTGGCCTGTTTATTATTTATGGAATTTGGATTATCTTGTTAATAAACCTCCAGCAAATGGATTCTCACAACAGCTCTGTCTGGTTTGTTATCCAGGTACACATATAAAAATAATACTGTACAAAAGTCTTAGGCTGTACATTGTGATTATGTTCAATTCAATTTATATGAGCAATGATTATTTATTTTTCTATGCAACTTAACATTACCACAAAAAAGTAGACTGCCCTTTCAAAAAAATTTTTTTTTAAAAGTGGCTAGAAGAACACAGGTTTCTGTCATGTCACACCAAACCAGTGATTACATTTCCCATCCTGCACTGTGGCCTACAAACATGGCCACCATGGACTACACTTCCCACACACACACACACACACGTTCACCTTCTCTGGAATTCTAATCACACACACCTGTTTCCAATCTCATACACACTCACACCACAGTATATAAGAGACTGTTCAAATACTATGACTTTGCATAGTATTGAGTTTTTCCTCATACCAAGCGATTGTTTCTCTCGATTGTTTCTTTGTTTCTCGTTTCATTTCATTGTTCTCTGACCTCGTTTCTCATTTCTTGACTCTGATTATTGCCTCGCCCTATTTATGCCTGTTTGTGATCGCCTGACCTTTTGCATGTTTTTGGACCACGCTTTGGATTACTGATTAGATTAGTTTGCCTATCTCTCTAATATAGTTTTTTACTGCAATTTCATCCGTCCTCAACTTCCTTATGTTCTGGAATGTGACTAAATACTACCCCTTAACATGGATGCAGCAAGAAGATATTAGGAGACGTCACGCTAAGCAAACCATCCCCGCCTTGGATCCGATCCAGTTTCCGCAATGGACTTTCATCTCCCAGATTGGTTTGATGGGTTTTTTGGCTACGCTGAATATTTTCTGGTTGACTGCCAGATTTATTTCTCGAGCCTAACGGATCCCAAGCCGAGCGAGAAACAATGGAAAAGGTTCATTGTGTCCTGGAATATTGGCTCAGCCTGGTAGTGGGCGCAGCGTCTCGCAGCCATGGGATCCAGGGGACTGGAGAATGTAACTCAGTTTGCGGAACTGTTCTTGAAGGAGTTTCGGCATCCAGGGCAGAGCAACGACCTGGATGAACTTTTGTGGGGAGTCAGTGTGACAAACAAGGCTGACCTGCCATTCCACACCTATTATGATTGGATTGACAGGGCAGTGGTGGAGGTGACGCCGACCTGCATGACCGAGGGCTGCGGTAGCGAGGCCCAGCTACAGTGTCCCACATGCAGGAAACTTGGGATCCATGGATCATATTTCTACTCTCTGGGATGTTTCAAGAGCATCTGGTGTACTCACAAATGGCTATACAAGAAAGCACCTGCTGAGCTCCAGCCGGAGGTCAATGTGGCGACCTCATCTCCAGAGCTACAGCTTGAGGCCCACAAGGTGGTCTCACCTGCTGAGCTCCAGCTGGAGGTCAAAGTAGAGACCCCGGCTCCAGAGCTCCAGCACGAGACCTATGAGGTGGTCTCCCCTGCAGAGCTCCAACCAGAGGTTAACGTAGCGGCCTCATCTCCAGAGATCCAAACTGAGACCCGCAAAGTGGTCTCACCTGCAGAGCTCCAGCAGAAAGTCAAGTTCTTGTCTGAGGTCAATGAGGTGACCTCCAAAGCCATGTTCCTGTCTGAGGTCAACGAGGTGACCTCCCAAGCCATGGTCCTGTCTGAGGTCAAAGAGACGACCTCTCAAACAAAGTTCATGTACGAGGTCGAAGAGATGACGTCTCAAGGCAAGTTCCTGTCTGAGGTCGAAGAGATGACCACTCAAGGCAAGTTCCTGTCCGAGGTCGAAGAGATGACCACTCAAGGCAAGTTCCTGTCCGAGGTCGAAGAGGCGACCTCTCAAGCCCAGCTCCTGTCTGAGGTCAAAGAGGCGTCCTCTCAAGCCAAGTTCCTGTCCAAGGTCGAAGAAGCATCCTCTCAAGTCCAGTTTCTGTCCAAGGTCGACGAGATGGCCTCTTGCGCCAAGTTCTTGTCCGGGGTCAACGAGACGGCCTCTCACGCCAACTTCCTGTCCGAGGTCGATGAAACGGCCTCTCACGCCAAGTTCCTGGCTGAGGTCGAAGAAACGACCTCTCAAACCAAGTTCCTGGCTGAGGTCGAAGAGACGACCTCTCAAACCAAGTTCCTGTCTGAGGTCGACGAGACGGCCTCTCACGCCAACTTCCTGTACGAGGTCGAAGCGACGGCCTCTCGTTCCAAGTTCCTGTCCAAGGTCGAAGAGACGACCTCTCATGCCAAGTTCCTGTCTGAGATTGACAATGTGACCTTTCACGCCAAGTTCCTGCCTGAAACTGACGTCATGACCAACTAGGTTCTGCTCACGCCTGACGTCAACATCACGACCAACCAGGTTATGCTCACGTCAGAGTCTGTTGACATGACCAACCAAGATCTCCTCATGCCTGAAACTGATGTCATGACCAACCAGGCTCTGCTGATGCTTGAAACTGACGTCACGACCAACCAATTTCTACTCATGCCTGAGACTGCTGACACGGATGACCAAGTTCTACTCATGCCTACAAACATGACCGCCATAGAATACACTTCCCGCACACACACACACACACACACACACACACACACGTTCACCTTCTCTGGAATTCTAATCAGACACACCTGTTTCCAATCTCACACACACACTCACACCACAGTATATAAGAGACTGTTCAAATGCTATGACTTTGCATAGTATTGAGTTTTTCTCATAC
This sequence comes from Ictalurus punctatus, assembly GCF_001660625.3. Classification (NCBI taxonomy): domain Eukaryota; kingdom Metazoa; phylum Chordata; class Actinopteri; order Siluriformes; family Ictaluridae; genus Ictalurus; species Ictalurus punctatus. The sequence goes on along the minus strand of NC_030426.2, from coordinate 8,518,872 downwards.
CAAGCGATTGTTCTTTGTTTCTTGTTTCGTTTCATTGTTCGCTGACCTCGTTTCTTGACTCTGATTATTGCCTCACCCTATTTATGCCTGCTTGCTGATCGCCTGACCTTTTGCATGTTTTTGGACCATGCTTTGGATTACTAATTTGGATTTGTCTGCCTATCTCTCTAATATAGTTTTTTTTTTTACTGCAATTGCATCCGTCCTCAACTCCCTTACTTTCTGGAATGTGACAGTTTCCAATATCTCTCCTTGTAGCACTCCAGTCATTCCATATATTTGTTAAATTCCATCACCTGCACATCTGATTAATCTTAATTAGATACCGATTAGGAGAAATTGGTGTAATAGTCATGGAATTTAGCAGCTAAATGGATGTATTAGATGGTAATTAATAATACCATGAGAAACTGGGCATGTCAAAGGCAGGAAATGTAGATGAACACCCTAAAGCCTGACTCTTAAAAGCAATTTTCTTAAGGTACAGTAAGAAACACAGCCAAATGCTTGAACAGCATCTGGCAGTGTTACCTGGCACCAAAATACATGCTTTGACTTCTGTGGAAAAGCTAAGCATGAGTGATTGTACTATGTTGAAAACCTTAAAGCATAACCAACAATCAGAGGCAGAACTGGAATTTTGAGATTTTGATTCATAAAGGTGTGAGTATGACAGGAGAACTACAAGCCTGCATGTCGGCACTTTTTTGTGAACCATAATGATGTCTGTTTCAGTATGGCAATGCACCTGTTAAAAATCAATCAAATAATAATCTAACAATATAAACTGATTTCGATACATTTCTTTGGGAAAATGATCTACTGCTCAAAGCTTCTGCGTGATAATGTTAATCACCAATCCCACTCCAAACAGGTTTAAGGCTTAGTCTGAACTGAAAGTCAGATTGGTTAATTACTGGTATTAAGTATCTGAGATCAACATAAGGAAAGGAAAAGCAGCCAAGACTGTCATGATTATTAAAAAATATTTTGCAGAGCAATATTGCAGTTTTGCTTTCTTACACTATAATACTTCAATTTAATACCTTTTATAACACAGCTGTTATATATAAGTATAATATATGTGTGTGTGTATAAGGGAAGAGAGAAAATGAGGGGGAAAAGGCAGAAGATCAAGATGAGCAAAAGCAGAAGGAATGGAGAGAAAAGGTAAGTTTTTTTTTTTTAGGTGAAGGCGAGCATATATAATATATATAGGTCCTTCTTCCTCTGTGAGAAACAAACTTTGTTTAATGAAGACCGGCAGACTGCCAAAACTCTGCCCTCCTTCACCTCCAGTGATAATTACTCGCCCTCCTTCTGCTTCCCCTTCATCTCTTTTCACTTCACTCCTTCTGTTTTTGTTCATCTTGATCTTCTGCCTTTTTTCCCCCTCCTTTTCTCTCATCCCTTCCCACGTTTCTTTCTCTCCCAGGCCCAGTCTTATCCTCATTCTGTCATCAGGGAAAAGGAACTGTAACCTTGAGCTGTGGCACAAGTCCCTTCAGTCCCTCCTATCCGTACAAAGTAAAGTGCTTTCTGACTGCTCCTGCTCCCATATATTTCCTGAAAAATTCACATTCATCCAAGACAAACAAGGTATTCTACAACAGGAAAAAAGGTCTGGAATCTCTTGTCAACCTGATTGGGATTTATGAACAGTTTGGCTCTCATGTGATGTAGAGCTCAGGAGAAGGTGTAGCTGAAAGGGATTGGCTGACACTAATTCACCTGCTAAGAATGTAATGTTCCTGTTTGGAATAACATAATGTGCTGTTTGAGGGCAACACTTTGAACAGCTAATGAAGAGAAATATATATATATATATATATATATATATATATATATATATATATATATATATATATATATAAAAATGCAAATGGAACCAGCAATAACAGAAACTATCTAAAGTGCTATGTGTGTATGATTGCTGGGGATGAAGTGTGGCTCAGGATGATATTTTTATGACAAAATACATGTAATTATCAACATTTGTTAAAGGTCAAGAATCCACACTCCACCGCAAAAAAAAGGGTGCATGCACGTGTGCGCGTGTTTTTAGGCAACCAAATGTTCAAGATTTGTTCAAGAAAACAAGTCTGCTGCAATGGCCAATGGAAGCTGTTGCAGACATTCAGTGCAGGTCATAGAGAGAAATCGGCTTTCTAAAAAAAAGTCAGGAGCGACTAAGTGCAGGGGGCATGAAAGTGTTGTTGAGCCGACAGACAGTATCAGCATGTGTATGCATGCACACATTAAATTGTGTTCACTTCTCGTCGACACCCTGATTATCTTAATTTAAGCTAAGTAGATTTAAATATATTCCCCTCTCTTCTTCATTTCACAGTTGGTGGCCATCACTACAGACTACACAAATCTGCAAACGGAAAGCGATTGACTTTTAAAGGTCCTCTTTGTGACTCTGGGGATACGCATAAACATACTCTTTCCTTGTGTCTGAGTTTTATCCTGTGACAACATGTGCAAATGCTGTAACTTTAATCCGTATTCAGCTTTCAGATAATAGTTTGTGTTTTGAACACTAACGTATTCCCACAACAGCACAAACATGTCCAATATGCCAGACACACTTAGAGAATACAAGTGTAAAATTGTAGCTGAATTCTGAAGATATATTTCTGCAACCTTGCGAAGTTAGATGGAGTCTCCTAACACACATACAGTTGGGGCTCCCTCCATTCCCCTGCAGCGCCACTGAGTGGGAACACCAATAATGTTACAAAATAAATGACTTCTACGTATTAATGTAGAAGATCTGTTAATCATGGTATAAATATTGCTGGGAAGTTTTTTTTTTTTTTTTTTTTTTTGGGGGGGAGGGGGGGTTGTGTGTGAAATTGCTAGTTTTGATTATTGGGAGATTTACCTCCCTCCGTCCCCCTGAAAACTACAAGCAGGGGCCTGTGGCTAAGCGCTGCTAGCACGTTGAGACGCTGCTCATAGGTACCCTACTTCATTAGCTGGATTGCTAACAACACACTGCGGCTTGAGTAGAGTTTCTCCACTAGCTCTTCTTTCTCTCCATCCAGGTGTTTTTATCCCCTCTGTGATTCATTCCTGCCATTCCAGTTCATCACATCACATCGTGGATGGTGCCTCGCTGGGGGCTCATAAACTTGTCAAGGCTTTCTGAAGGAAGCAAGGTGCCTTTGTTCGCCACGCTCCACCAAGAGCATGGTGTGGGATCCCTCGCTTGTACTGGAGTCTCTTTAGACCTCCCCTTACAAGTCCGCTCAGTATGCGAAAGTGAAATGTGTCTCTCTAAAGACTGCCATTTTGATAGGAATCACTTCAACAAAAAGAATGGGAAAAATACATGCCTTGGCTATAAGCTCACCTTGAATACAACGGAGGCCGGATGACTCTGTGGTGACCTTGTGGTTGAACCTGCGGTTTGTGCACAAAATTATAATCACCCACATTTTATTAACTAATCTATTGACCTCACAGCACTCCATGAAGAAGAACTTGCTGAGCATACCTTGCTATACTCAGCATGCACTGTATGATCCTATTTGGACGTGATTGGCCAGAATTCGATCATCAGATCGACTGTTCATTTTGCACGTAGGGAAGACATGAGGCACAGAGGGAAGATAGGTAGTCACCCTAGTCACCATGTGGCAGCTGCCACATGTGACAACACTGTTTATTTGGCACTGAGAGGTGGGAAGTGCAAACATTATGTGCTCCCACTTTTCAGGGCCATGAGTCAAGTGGACTTTAAGACTTCAGGGGACAGCAAAGTCTCAAAAGAATGGCTGACACTTCCACACCTATGATTGCTCTCTTCTAACACCCTGCAGCCTTTCAGCACTTGGTTCCAGGCCTCTGGTTGCTATTATATGCCAATAGCTGATTTAGCACATCCATCACGTTTGGAAGTTCAAGATTCACTTCAAGCTGTCTTCAGTGAAATACACAGTATTCTGTGGATCCTTACCCAGTCTACGCTTTCAGGCACATTGTGGGGTTTTTTTTGTAAATAAATGCAACACAGTTTTGTCATGACAATGGATCTGATATTTGCATATTGGAGCCTGCTTGGCCCATGTAGACTGTGACACAGGTACATGCATCAGCACATGCAGTCAAGGCACCAGGTTTAATTTAAATTGACTTGTGTCTGTGTTTAGCAGTCCATAAAGGATTTTCTAGAGTTTTTTGTGATTGTTGTGGCCAGAAAAATGCACGATTTTGCTGTTGCAAGCTCCTCCGAATATTGCTTGATCAGAATTTAACAGGGTTTTACGTAAATTCAAACATTAGTATATCGTTAAGAATCAACAATACAACAAACCTAATATTCCAGCCTTACATACATTACACACAGTTTTATTTCCATGTTTTCAACATACAATATCCTGCCTTGCCACTGAGGTTTTTTTGTTTCTCTTGTTGTGAGAAAATAATTGATCCAGGGCAGTAGTGTCACAGTGAGATTATGATGATGTAGTGTTTGCAAATGTATCTGTTTACATCCATATATAATCCCTATATGTTGTTGTGTTTTGTAGACATAAATACCAAGATCTAATGTGCTGGAGTACAGAGTCAAAACAGACTGCACTATAGGGCTTATCATATACATAACTTTCAGCGTATTTGCCAATAACACAGCAATATGTCATATTTGAACCAGTAGATGAAGCTTCAGAAACATTGCTAAGTTTGTGGCTGGCTTATTTGTGAGACATTATATGAGAGAATTGCTAGCCAGAGTCAGTGTAGTGAGAATAATACATGTTATCTAGCAGCAATCTCTGCCTGTCCTTTGCACAGATGAGCACCCACAGAGAAGTATTCGCTCACACACAGACACACACACACACACAGGCACACGCACAAAGAGAAAAGCAGCTCTATACCCATGATGAACCATTCAGCTCCTCAATAAAGGATAGATTCCAACACGATTCCCTGTCTGCATTCCTTTAGCGAATCCACACACTAGTTAGTCTGGCAAGAGGCTACACACTAACACGTGCATTTCCTGAAAGCTCCATCCAGGTCTGTGTATGTGTGGGAAAGAATGGCAGAGCTTCTGTCAGGGACCAAGCACATGCTGACAGGTAATCAGGCTGGTTCAGGCAATGCGCCAGGTATAATCGTGCGTACACACACACACACACACACACATATACCAAAATGGAAGGCTTGGTGGCCCATTATGATTGTAGTGCCTCAATTTGTTATTGTTTATATTGCTACTCACCTGCAGGCCTCAGGCAATCAACACACACACACCACCACTGTGTACATGCAATCCCAACACACGTACAACTACTCTAGTGCAACTCTGAACTTTATACACATGCACACCTATACAACTTGGTGTAGAAAATTCAACTACACACACACACACACACGCACACACAGAACTCTGCATAATTATTTTCAATACAATCCCAGGCATGCACATGCAGGATTGTGCCGAAATGGGTATTTGTTTGGTTTATGTTAACTGGCTTGCTTTGTGGCAACTGAAATACATCAAGATTACGTGAGGTTGTTTTTATTAGCTTCCAGTTGTGATCTAAAATATATTTCTGCACACTTTCTGACAGGCAACAAGACAACCTGCAGTATGACTTGTTATATTCTTTTCATCTACAAAGCATTCGTAACAAGCATTACATGATTGGAACACTTAAATACCATTTCTTGCCAATTAATCAAGCTAAGGCAGAATTTATCCAACCTGGCCAAGCACTATCACTAAAGATGGTGACCCGCAATTGGAGATGGCTCTACAAAATTCCAATATGAACAAATACGGTATATAATACAGTATGACCAAAACGACATATGAAATTAAAGTCCTTATAGACCAGAATTTCTAGGTACATCATTGGACTAGGAGTGTAATCTATATATCAGTTTACGGCTCCAAATATTCATGTCTTTGCCTATATTCTAATTTTTATGGCCCTGGAAAATACTCCAGGGCTGCAGGTAACACAAGTCTTTTTTCAACACCAATTTACAGAACATAACACTATTTAAGGGGACACGGTGGCTTAGAGGTTAGCACATTTGCCTCACACCTACATGGTCAGGGGTTTGGTTTCTGTCTCTGCTCTGTGTGTGTCTGTGTGTGTGTGTGTGTGTGTGTGTGTGTGGAGTTTGCATGCTCTCATTGTGCTTTGGGGGTTTCCTCCCCCAGTCCAAAGACATGCATTTTCTAGGCTGATTGTCATTTCCAAATTATCCATAGTGCATGAATGGGTGTGTGAGAGTGAGTGTGATTGTGCCCTGCGATGGGTCGACACCCTATCCAAGGGAGTCCCCGCCTTGTGCCCTGACTCCCCTGGGATAGGCTCCAGGCCCCACATGACCCTCTGGATGGATAACATTATTTAACTCCTGAACTTCTACAGATCTGTAGTCATAATATCTGTGTGTTTGAATAGCAAATGGGCTATGCCTGAAAGTGACTTATATATATTATATTATATTATATTATATATATATATATATATATATATATATATATATATATATATATATATATATATATATATATATATATATATATATACACACACACATACACACACACACACTCAGCATACAATGAAATGCTGTAAAAAGTCTTTAAGAAAAGAGCGTAGGTTAAGCAGCCTATGTACAGAGTGCATGGTTCATATAAATGCTTTAAAATAAAAATTTCAAAGAACTAATTTCTTTCATCAGCCTGGATTAAACATACAACATTTTTAAAACACTTTAAATTATTCCAACATCGGGTAACAATCATCTTACAATTCTTACAAAGGTGTGTGTGTGTGTGTGTGTGTGTGTACGCACGCCAATCAGGGTAGTTAATAGATCAATCAAACATTTTAACAAAAAAAAAAAAAAACATTAAAAAGCTACATTCGAGCACTTCAAGCACATTGCACAACCCCAGAGAATGTTTTATGCTAATTATTCTTAGAATAGACAACAAGCTATTTTTATAGAAAGATGAAAAAGTCCACAAGCATGGAAGCGATTAAAACTTAATCTGGCAAGCAAGAGATGTACAGGCTGGCACGTGGCTCCGAAATTACAGCCTCTGCCTCTCCTTCTCCCTCTGTCTACTTCCTCTGTTAAGCTCCAATGTGCTCTGGAGGACAGAAAGTGAGAATAGACACCACAAGCTGCGAGTTGCACCCTGGAGCCTAGTGTGAATGTAAGCATCGCATAAAAGCGTGTGTCTGAAGCATGCAATTTCACTCATCTCTCAGCTGTGATCCAAGTATGTGAAAGTGTTAGTGTGAGCTCTGAGGCAGATGTGTGAAAGAAAGCGTGCGAGCATGCAAAAACGAGGGTTCTTTTTCACCTCTTTTAACCGACAGGGGCGGTGTGTAACACTCCTTGTGTGCATGCGCTGAGATATTCCAACAAGGTCACGTAGTGGCATATGACACAGTACTTGCAATAAAAACTGCTGTCAGATAACAGGAATGGTATGGAGCTTGACTCCACATGCTGAAGTGTTGTTAGGCAAGACACCGAACCCCAAGATGTTCCCAGTGGCAGGATAGCACCTTGCATGGCAGGTCTGCTGTGAATGAGAAACAGTGTAAAGCGCTTTGTAGAGGTTAAAAGGTGCTACAGAAGTGCAGACCATTTATCATTCGTCTGCTACCATCATGAGTTACGTCATCAATAAATGCAAGCCCAAGCCATGACACTACCTCCATGAGCTTGAATGAGCTTGTATGTTTTGGATCACGTGCAGATTATTATATTTCTCTACATCTATTTTGAATTTGAAATGGAGTATAATCACACACTTCTCGGTCCAGTAATCTTTAAGAAATCTGTATTTGTTTGTCACTTTTTGCAAAGTGAACAATGTTGTCATGTCACTGATGAACGTCTGTGAAAACGCTCCCCTTTCTGACATAACGTCTTTCACCATGTAGATAGGCTCTGGTCCTATGAGCCGCCTTCAGCCTAATAATCTATATAAATACATGTAATTGGATTGGACAGAGTTGCGACAGAGGATATTCTACAGGAGCTGTGCTGGTTTATGTTTAGAAAAAGTGGAGTTACTGAACTACGGCGATTTTAATTTCATACATTTATCATCTGGAGACACGATGGCTTAGTGGTTAGCAAGTTTGCCTCGCATCTCCAGGGTTGGGAGTTCGAATTCCACCTCCACCCTGTGTGCACGGAGTTAGTATGTTCTCCTCTGCCAGTCCAAAGACATTGTTGTAGGCTGATTGGCATTTCCAAATTGGTTGTAATGTGTGATTTTTCCCGTCCAAGATGTCCCCCGCCTCATTCCCCAAGCCCGATGCTCCAGGCTCCTTGCGACCCCGTGTAGGATAAGCGGTAAAGAAAATGGATGGATGGTCATTTACTTTTTTCATGTACTCTGTTCAGTCTGCTGAAATAATTTGCTGGGTCTGTGTCTGGATCATGTCAGAATCTCTTGGAAAACAAGTATTGTGTAGTCAGTGCTCTGTCTCCATTAACTGCTGAGTAATTCACAGCTCTGTTTTTGAAGGGGTAGTCCTTCCACACAAATATCTGACACTAGACAGTCACTGCTAACCATGCTACAGGGCTTGCGCTCACGCAGACATGATCTGAAGCTCTTTGAAATCACCGAAGCATATTAGCTATGTGCCCACAGTCTTGGCATCTTGAGAACACTCAAACATCTTGTGTGTTGACTGCACAGTAATGCCAGTGCAGACACAAGCTTGGTTGGCAGATCTGAATCTGGCCTGAGTTAAAAAAGCACAACAACCAATAAGCACCACAAGGAGCCCAGAAAGCAGTCTGAGCTGTGAAAGCAGTCTGACGATAGATCAGAATTTCAGTTTTCATTTCTTGATATTTACATCTAGATGTGTTAAACAACTTAGAACATAGCACATTTGGTGTCAGACCACACAATTTTTAGGTGAGCAAAAGTATAGGGACAGACTGTCTTAACGTAATTAAAGTAAATAAGACTTAATATTTGGTTGTGTATCCCTTGCTTGCAATGATCGCAATACACTGTGACCCACCGACATCACCAAACTGTTACACTCTTCTCTCGTGTTGCTTTTGCAGGCTTGTACAACAGCTTCTTTCAGTTGTTGTGTGTTTTGGGAGGTTTCTCCCTTCAGGTGAAATGCTGCTCAACTGAGTTAAGGTCTGGTGATTGACTTGGTCAGTCTAAAACCTTCACCTTTTACCCCCTGATCAAGTCTTTTGTTGAGTTGGAAGTTTGTTTTGGATCATTGTCTTGTGACATGCATTGCATTTCTTTGTAAATTGACAGACAGAATTTTTCTGTAGATTTCTGAATGCATTCTGATGCTACCATCATGAATTATATCATCAGTAAAGATTAATGAAACTGTTCCAGAAGCATCTATGCAAGCCCGAGCCATGACACTATCTGCAGCATGTTTCATAGATTACGTACTTTAGCTTGAATGTTTTGGATCCTGAACAGATCATTTCTTTCTCCACACTTTGGCCTTTCTATCACATTGGTAGAGGTTAATCTTGGTTCCAGAAATTTCATGGCTCATATCTGTATTTCTTTGCCAATTACAATCTGGCTTTCTGATTCTTACTACTGACGAATGGCTTGCATCTTCCAATAATTTTTATCACTTGAAAAATGATGGGTTCAAACAAAAGTGCCATGGTCATGTTGTTTAACATATCTAGATGTAAATATCAGGAATGCTGAATGAAAAGGAAAAAAAAATCAGGATGTTTTTCATACCATTCTGTGTAAACTCTAGAGAATGTTGTGTATAAAATTCCCAGGAGATCAGCAGTTTCTGAAATACTCAAACCATCCCAGCTGGTACCAACATCCATGCCACACTTGTTCTTCATTCTGATGTTTGAAGTGAACTGAAGCTCTTGACCTGTATCTGCATGATTTTTTTGCACTGTGGTACTGCCACATGATTGACTGATTAGATAACGGCATGAACGCGCGGACGTACAATTGTTCCTAATAAAGTGGACAGTGAGTGTATATGTGTTGCTAAAACCAAAAGTGCATATTTTACTTCACTTACTGGGTTAAATTTATAATTAAACCATAAAAAAATCCAATGATATTACACAGGTCAACACATGCCAGCCAGAAGAGGACAATGAGTTTGCTGCAGTGTTTTTCTATTTCCTTTGCATATGATTTACATTTACATTTATTCATTTAGCAGATGCTTTTATCCAAATGTTTTGTAACAACGTTGAAATCAATAGCCTTATAATATAATGATATTACATTCCATATATTCCAAGGCTTTGGGCTACTAATCAGAAGGTAGTGAGTTCAAGTACTAGCACTGCCAAGCTGCCACTGTTGGGTCCTTACAGTGGGGGAAATAAGTATTGAACGCATCAACATTTTGTTCAGTAAATAAATTTGAGGCCATTCACATGAAATTTTCACAAGACTTCAGTATTAACTCAAGAAATCCACACATATAAAGAAATTCAAACATGAAAGTCCATAAATGAAATTAGGTGTAATAAAGAGGAATGACACAGGAAAAAGTATTGAACAGTATTGAACACACTAACTGAAATTTATTTAATACTCAGTGGAGAAGCCTTTGTTGACGGCTTCAAGCTTCCTGTATGAAGAAATTAATGTGCCGCAGTATTCAGGTGTGATTTTGGCCCGTTCTTCTAAACATATTGTCTTTAAATCTTGTTCAGCTGGATTCGAGTCAGGTGATTGACTGGACCATTCTAATGCCTTGATTTTTTTTCTCTGAAACCAATTGAGTTTCATTTGCTGTATGTTTTGGATCGTTGTCCTGCTGGAAGTCCACCCACGCCTCATCTTCATCATCCTGGTGGATGGCAGCAGATTCTTCTCAAGAATCTCCCGGTAAAGAGCTCCATTCATCGTTCCTTCAATTATATGAAATCTGCCAGAACCATGTGATGAAAAACAGCCCCACACCATGATGTTTCCACCTCCAAACTTCACTGTTGGTGTAGTGTTTTACGAGTGATGTGCGGTGCCTTTTCTAATAATTTCTGTAATATAACAGCCAAAAAGTTCAATTTTGCTCTCGTCTGGCCAGACTACACTCTCCCAGTATTTCATAAACTTGTCCAAATGAGTTGTAGCAAACTTTAAACGAGCTTCGATGTGTCTTTTCTTTAGTAATGGAGTCTTGTGGTGTGAGCGTGAGCACTGGAGTGCATTGCCTATAGTTTTCTCTGTGACGATGGCACCTGCTGCCTCCAAGTGTTTCTGGAGCTCTTTCCGAGTGGTCCTTGGCTCTTGGGCTACTCTTCTGATTATTCTTCTCACTCCCTAGCCAGAAATCTTGTGAGGAGCTCTTGTGTGTGATCGGTTGATGACGGAGTGATGTTGCTTCCACTTGCAGATAATGACATATAATCTTCCAGTAAGTGGTGCTTACTGGAAGATTCAGAAGTTTTGAAATATGTCTGTATCTGATTCCATCAATATGTTATGGAGCAACAAGGTTGCGAAGGTCTTGTAAGAGCGCTTTGCTTTTATCTGTCATGAGACGTTTCTTGTGTGACACCTTAGTAACAAAAAGCCTTTTTAAAGACCATCAATTTACTAACCCTGCTGATATTAATTTGCACACATAGGCGGTATAATTCCTTTCTAACTACTTAGAGTTTTCAGCTGGTACCTTACCTTATGTTGTCTTGGAGAACTGCTTTTTCTTAGCCTGTTCAATACTTTTTCCCTGTGTCATTCCACTTTATTCCACATAACTTTATTTATGGACTTTAATGTTCTTTATATTTCCAAATTTATTGAGTTAATACTGATGTCTGGTGAAAATTTCATGTTAATAGCCTCATTGGAAATATATTTACTGAAAAAATGATGATGAGTTCAATACTCATTTCCCCCACCGTACATCCTTATAAGACTTAAATACAGTAGTGAGCTAAACAGTGTGTCCTGTTTGTCTGGGTAGCTCTGTGGGCCTGCTGCCAAAGAAGCCCTGGACAGTAGGGTGCAGGCTTTGAAATCACACATCTAGCACAGACCCACAGGCCATTCTTTTATGACATGGCCTGCTGGTCCTGCCTTCCAACTCCTACAGGGTGCCGGCCTCCTTCTCACTGCCTTCAGCAGGGGAGGCCACACGTTCAAGTTTTGGAAGTCATTACAAGGCTCATTTATAGTGTTCACTGAGAGGATAATACAGTGGTGCTTGAAAGTTTGTGAACTATTTACAATTCTCTATATATCTACATAAATATTACCTAAAACAATCAGATTTTCACACAAGTCCTAAAAAGTATGCATAGAGAAACCAATTAAACAAACGAGACAAAAATATTATACTTGGTCATTTATTTATCGTGGAAAATTAACCAATACTACATATCTGTGAGTGGCAAACATATGTGGACCTCTAGGATTAACAGTTAATTTGAAAGTCAAATTAGAGTCAGATGTTTTCAATCACTAGGATCACAATCAGGTGTGAGTGAAAGCCCTATTTTATTTCAAGAATCTATCAGTGAAATCTTCACAACGTGAGCGTTTAAATGTATCATGGCAAGGAGATTTCTGAGGACCTCAGAAAAAGAGTTGGTGTTGCTCATCAGGCTGTCCACAGTCACCAATCCACAGTCAGACAGATTGTGTATAAATGGAGGAAATTTACGACCATTGTTACCCTCCCCTGGAGTGATCAACCAACAAAGATCACTCCAAAAGCAAGCCATGTAACAGGCTTGTAAAAGGAACCCAGGGTAACCTCTAAGCAACTAAAGCCCTCTCTCACATTGACTAATGTTAATGTTAATGTCACCATCAGAAGAAACTGAACAATAATGCTGTGCATAGCAGGGATGCAAGGAGAAGTCACTGCTCTCCAAAAAGAACATTGCTGCCCTTCTGCAGTTTGCTAAAGATCACGGGGACAAGACAGAAGGCTACTGGAAAAATGTTTTGTGGATTGAGGAGACCAAAATAAAATTTTTGGTTTAAATGAGAAGGGATATATTTGGAGAAAAGAAAACACTGCATTCCAGCATAAAAACATTATCCCATATGTGAAACATGGTGGTGGTAGTATCATGATTTGTGCCTGTTTTGCTGCATCTGGGCCAGAATGACTTGCCATCATTGGTGGAACAATGAATGATGAATTCACTGTACCAGTGAATTCTACAGGAAAATTCCAGGATCTCTGTCCATGAACTGAATCTCAGGAGAAAGTGGGGCATGCAGCAAGACAACGACCCTAAGCACACAAGCCTCTTTAACGAAGTTGGTTAAAGCAGAATAAAGTTAATGTTTTGGAATGGCCAAGTCAAAGTCATCACTACCATATATTAACCACCAAAGGCTTATAATTAAGTTTTTTTTGTCCGAGTTTGCTGACTTCTTGTCAGTAATGGTGTTTTAAATTCAAGAGAATCCTTATTTTGGGATATTTTAATATAGACATTGACCAAAATGACTGAGTGATGACACAGGACTTCGTATTGTTACTGGATTGTTTTAATCTTACACAGTTTATTAGTGGCCCAACACACAGCAAAGGTCATACTCTAGACCTTGTGATTGCAAATGATTCATTTGTGTCTCAGCTGTCGTCTGTTGATTTTGGTCTTTCTGACCATTTGCCAATCTTTTGTAATCTGGAACTGCTGCTTCTTTGTACATCTTCATGCACTGTTAATCTTTCGTAAATTAATCCAACAGATTTTTACAGACTCTGCCGTTTCCTCTCTTTATGTTCCCTCATTAGAGCCTCTTGAAGATAAGATTTTCCAATTGAATAATTTTCTCGCCTCTAATCTGGACTCCTTTGCTCCCTTGAAGTCACACAATGTAACAGTTGCTCGATCTGCTCCTTGGTATAATGACAACCTGCGCTCTAAGAAGGCAGCTTGTTGTAAAATGGAGCACAAGTGGCATGACTCTGGCTTGAATGTATTTTTTCAAGCTTGGAAAGACAGCTTGGGGGAATACAGAGCTGCACCTGAGTCTACAAATCTGCCTATTTTTCTCAGATTACTGAGAATAATCAAAGCAATTCCAGGCATTTCTTCCGTACTATAAACACTCCTCAAAGTTAATGTTGGCACCTCTTTGCCTGTTTCAAATCAGTTATAAGTTTCTTCATTTTATTCAGTTCTAAAACTGACAATGTTCATAACCTAACTCATCTACACCCGTTTCCTCTTCAACACACTGCTTGCCTAGTTTCTCTGGCACATCCTTCACTAATTTTTCTCAACCTGACTCAGAGTTGCTTACTAGGGAGGTATCACGTATGACGTATGAGGTATCACCACTTGCACGCTTGATCCCCTCCCTACAAGCTTATTTAAATCTTGTTTTAACTCCTTGTGCCCAGCTGTTCTCAGCATTATTAACTCTCTGCACACTGCTGCTGTAACCCCAGTTCCAAAAAAAAGCATAATTATAATTTGGACAATTTAAATAATTATCGCCCCATGTTAAACTTTCCCTTCTTGGCAAAAATTTTAGAATGTGCTGTGGCACAATCTGGTTTTCGTAAACTTCATAGTGCAGAGACAGCTTTGGTCAAGGTCACAAATTCTGGTTCTCTTCCCATACTTACCCTTCTTGATCTTAGCGCTGGTTTTGACACCGTCAATCACAACCTCATGCTCAACCAACTTGAAACTGTCTTTAGTGTTTCTGAGACTGTAATAACCTGGTGTAGATCTCATCTCTCTGATCGCCACTAGTTTGTTTTCATGAGTGGTTTCAGGTCTGAGATTGGCCCTGTTCCTACTGGTGTCCCTCAGGGATCAATTTTAGGCCTCTTACTTTTTAGTATTTATATATTTCCTCTTGGGTTGCTCTTAAGATCACTCAGGCTTAATTAGCACTTCTATGCAGATGATACTCCCATTTACATTCACTCTGAGGCTGGTCAAAGCCGGATGTTTCTTTTCTCTCGCATTGTATTTCTGAGATAAAAACATGGATGAAACAAAAAATTTTGCGTCTTAATAGCGATAAGATTGCGATTTTGCTTATTGGCTCTCCTCATCTGCTTCGTAAAGCTGGTTCACTAATGTTAAATGTAGACAGCTCCGTTTTGGAGTTCCAAACTAAATTTTAAAAAATTAGGAGTTATATTTGATTCGAGTTTGTCTTTTGACCCAAACGTGCAATATACTGACAAGATTTCCTTTTTTTCATCTCAGAAATATCGCTAGACTTCGCCCTATGCTATCTTTTCCTGTGACTGAAAGGCTTATCATCACTTTTGTATTTTCTCGTATTGATTACTGCAATGCACTTCTTGCTGGGGTTTCTAAAACCACGCTAAATAAATTGCAATGTGTGCAAAATTCTGCTGCTAGGATCCTGACTAGTGTCCGGAGAAATGAACACATCACTCTAATACTGAAGTCCTTGCACTGACTCCTGGTCAGGTTTCACGTTGTTTTTAAATCCTTATGCTCCCATAAGGCACTGCATGGTCTGGCCCCTCAGTATCTGTCTGCGCTTTTAACTTTATATACCCCCAAGCGTCATTTGCGCCTCTCGAGCTGGTTTACTGGCTGTCCCACAGACATGGTTGCGATCTGTAGGGGACAGGGCTTTCTCGTCCTATGCTCCTAGACTCTGGAATTCACTCCCTGCTCATATTAGAGACATATTAGACCCTCCCTGCTCATATTAGACCCTCCCTGCTCCTATTAGAGACATATTAGACCCTCCCTGCTCATATTAGACCCTCCCTGCTCCTATTAGAGATGCACAGAATTTAAGCATTTTTAAATTTAACCTAAAAACAATTTTTTTTTTTTTAGGTTAGCTTTTTCTTAATGGCTTCAACCATTTTGTATTCAAGTCTTATTTTGTTTTTGTACGTTTTGTGTTTTTATCCGTGTATGTTTTATTTTCTTTGTATTTTCGTATTGTGTAAAGTGCCTAGAGAAGCTGCTTTAAAGGCGCTATATAAAACTAAAGTTGTTTATTATTATTAAAGTCGTGACCTTAATCCAATAGAAATGTTGTGGAAGGACCTGAAGAAAGCAGTTCATGTGAGGAAACCCACCAACATCCCAAAGTTGAAGTTGATGTGTACCGAGCAATGGGCTGAAACCTCTTCCACGCCGATGTGCAGGACCGATCAACAGTTACCAGAAACGTTTAGCTGCAGTTACTGATGCACAAGGGGGTCACACCAGATACTGAAAGCAATAGTTCACGTACTTTTGCCACTCACATGTTATGTAATATTGGGTCATTTTCCTCAATAAATAAATGACCAAGTATGATATTCTTATCTCATTTGCTTAATTAGGTTCTCATTATCTACTTTTAGGACTTGGATGATGTTTTAGGTCATATTTATGTAGATATATATACAATTCTCACAAACGTTCAGGCACCAGTGTATATTGATCCAGTGGCCATAACAACATGAAATGGAGATGCCCTTTAACCTTTGTGCTATGTTTGAGTCAATGCTTATAAAACAGTTTAAAAAATTTCATGAAACAATTTTCAAAAGTACCTATTATAATATTGAGCCTTTAGGCAACTCCATGTCTAATCAATATCACAATATCTACACTCCTTTTAATATATTCTTTTGTTATTGTATATAAAACCAAATTTAACAGAACCTGTACTAATTTTTGAGTAAAAGAAGTTATTTCATGTTTAAAACTGGAGACCATAGAAAAATCTGACTGCATGATTTATACAGACTTGAAGGCTAGTCTGATACACTACGTCAATATCTAGCCAAGATATGTGTATTTCAAGCATTAGAAATTCAGCCAGGTTAAAAGATAAAATAAACTATGCCATTCCGTGACATTCATTCATTTATTTTCACTAACTATTTTATCCTGGTCCGGGGCATGGTGGACTCCAAGTCTATGTTGGGAACACTGGGTGCAAGGTTCCCAGTCCATCCCGAGGCATCATACATACACACCTATTTGCACAGTCATTTACATTCCACCTACTGACATGTTCTTTGGAGGTGGGAGGAAACCAGTAGGAAGCCCACATCAACCATGCTGAGGAAGAACATTCTCAGAAAAAGAACTCCGTGTTGAAAGAAAACAGTGAGGGAGAACATACTTAGAGTGAGACAAAGAGAGTGAGAGTAACAAAGAGAGAATTCTTATTCTACATCATCTTATCTATCCATTTTTTATGGATGGTCCGATTTGAACTACCTAAAAGTCAACAAAACCAGTCATAATTAATTGTGTGTCCAATGCACACATTGGACAAGATCATTAAACCTGATGGCAGTTACATGAGGGAAAACCATAGTTATTATGAAAATAGTAAAAGGTTAATCCAATTTCTCTTACATTGTATATCCAAAATTCAGGCACACAACACACAAAATGTGTGAATCAGATGGGAAAAGGTGAAAAGAACGACTCAGATATCATTATGACCAAATTCATTTTGACCAAATCTCTTGAGCATGAAGAACTCTAGACTGACAATGGATCCAAGAGAGTAACGTTATTACTTAGCCACTCGATTTCCACCAAGAAACATAACATTCTATAAATACAAATTTGTTCATCCGTTCATCTTCAGTAGCTGCTTTATACCGCTCAGGTTCGTAGTGGATCTGGACTCAATGCTGCCTCACAGCTCCAGGGTTTCCTCCAGGTCCAGTCCAGGTATTCCCTCATGGTTCCCAGCGTTCCTGTTTCTACCTCATATCTGACCAGGAAAAAAAAAATGTAAAAAAATCGGTATGCAACACTGTCCTCTACATAATTAGGTGGCGCAATGTCTTCGCCTCTCCGTGTATACAAAGCTTGTAAGAAAAAGCAAGCAGGACATACCAGCACATGGACTCATTTGCCTGGACATATGAGGAAAAAATGCGAAGCCATTCAGACTGTAGCATCACCAAAGCAAAATAAATAAATAATTAAAACGAAGCTATAAGGGTACTTGCTTGACTGCATGATTAAGCTTGGTTGCATCATGATGACAACCAGCACGACTTCTAGCTCTAAGCTGGCTTCAGCTGAACTAGTTGAGTGTCCAGGTTTGGACTCTCTTATCAGTGCTACCTGTACTCTGGAGTTCTCAGTGCTTGTGAAGGAGCGGAGGTTTCATCACACTGTAGTTGAACCGCAGACAAATAGGCAGTCAGACAGACACATACAGAGAGAGAGAGAGAGAGAGAGAGAGAGGAAGCATGAGTTTACGTAAGCAGGATGCACCGCCTCCCTTTCATCACTTCTCCAGGTGGCTGTCAAGCTGTTAACTGATGAGTAGAACACTTTCTCTACTCCCTTGTGATCAATCCATCCCTCACACACACACACGGCACTATAAGAGACACTTACACTTTATTATGAGATAATTACGGTGCATCAGGGCAGTGTGGCGCTTAAGTCTAAAATGGCACTTAAAGCCCAAGCAGGCGTCTGCCCATAATGACGCGTCTTGTTGCAGTGCGTTTTTAATTATGACAAGAGTTCCGAAGACGCGTGCCACTCTACATAAACGAGTCCAATTAATTGCAGGCGCTGTCGCTTATCTGTCCCTTGCTGAACAGTGGTGATTCATTGTCAAATTAGTGCTTGCCTGTCTCAGCAGAGAAAACGAGAGAGAGAGAGAGAGAGAGAGAGAGAGAGAGAGAAAGAGAGAGAGAGAGAGAGAGAGAGAGAGAGAGAGAGAGAGAGAGAGAGAGAGAGAGAGAGCGCGTGCGCTATGGTGCTGCAGTGCTAAGTCACAGAGTTAGAGTGAACAAAAGAGCAAGGCTGACAGGAAAGCTACTACTCTCTGACATAGAGCAGATAGGCTAGTGTGTGTGTGTGTGTGTGTGTTTGTGTGTGTGTGTGTCTGTGTGCGCGCACGTTTTCCTCTCACACCTGGGTTTTGTGAGTGGGACAATTTCCACTGCTGGTCTGTCATTAAAGCAAAGCTGCGGAACAGGACACACTGTTCTGCCATCATCCCTCACACGCTTTATTAGTCACACACAAACATACACTCAACTTTTCTTAATATGTTTGCCGTTCTCCTTACATTCTGTCTGCTGTCTATATAATATCTGCTCAAGAGGAAAAACTCCAGTTTCTTTGGTGCCTCAAGCTGTAACCGAGAAAGGAACAAAACCCTAAATCAGAACGAGGATGCGTTCCTAGTCGACCGTCAATTCTGAAAGGTGCTCATTATTTTTGCAGGAATGAAAACTGGGGTAGATTTAGTTAATGCACAAATTTATTGGGATTAGTTTTTATAAAATCACTTTGGAAATGTCTACTTAAAAAAACTTTACAGATAAAAAGGTTTGATGAACAGAGTGCCGGAGAATGAGTCATGTAAACAGGGCAAAGACGAGACAAGTACAAGACAGTTTATCACATTTATACAAGTTTGTCCCATTATAACCGCTTTAGTTCACAAGGAAAGGTTATAATCTGTGCATATTTGGCAAAACTGCAAGGTTAAAAGAACTTGGCACTACTTGACCCCACCCACCCATGAGCTACGACTCCAGACGTTCTGTAATATTAGACTCTGTATGTTATAATAAAACATATTGCATTTAAATGATTAAGTAGAACTTTTTGTTTTGACAGCAGCGGTAGTTAGCTTGAGACAGAAAATGGTCCATGCTGATGCATATAGAGATTTGTGGCTGTTATTTACTCCGCAGTTTAAGAACGATTAAGCGTGATCTGTAAAAATCGGGTGTCTGTGCAACACAAGGATCCATCGGGATTTGTGCAAGTCTTGTTAAGTTATATCAAAATGAACAGAAGCTACGTATCGGTTGCTCCAGCTGGAGTTTCAGCCAGGATTAAAACTATCAGAGAGATATATAACTACAGCCATCTATCTTGTGTTCCCCAGCTCAGACTGCCACTGAATAACTTTGGACAGTATGATCTTTACTTCCTGTTCAACTCGAGTTTGCATTTAAGTCTGAGCATTTTCAGGCCTTTGATTCGTCACTTAAAAATGAAAATCAAAATGTGTGGGCTTCTCAATGCATGAATAATCACACACACCCCCACGCCTGCACACACCAGTTCTTGTTATACATCACAAAAGAGCTGCAATGTGAAGACAACTATTAGTAGATAGTCTGTTTGAATTACTGGGCTCATTAAGACTTTTAAGTTTTAGTTAAAAAAAAAAAAAAAAAAAAAAAAAAAAAGAAGACATTTTGTTCTTAAGATTCAGAAGAATACCGTGTAGCGATAAAAGGTACTCAAGCAGCACTGCGAAACATTTCCTCTTTGTGTTTTACCGACAAGGTGCCTGAAATAAACAAAAGGCTCATATAAAATTGAAAAAAAGTTTTATCCCAATACCGACACATTTCTCATGGTTTACTCTGCTGTGAAGAGCTGAACGGCTCCTAGACGGATGTGGAGCTTCACCCGTTTTCTCGGTCTCGACTGTTTTAGTGGTCGGAGAAGCCTGGCATGGGGAAAGGCCGAGCGAATGCCTCCACCCGACTGCGCAGCTCACCGATCCGCGCAACAGTCTCAGGATCCTCCAGCAGGAAGCTCTTAAACTCCGCTAATTTCTCTAACACGCACAAGAGAGACAAGACAGGTGACAGGGAGGGAGAGTGGACATGAGAGTCGACAGCACTGAAATCACGAGTAATTAAAGAAGCAGGCTGTAATTATTACAGACCTCTGCCGTGTGCGAACCGAATCACTATTGCAATGGAAAAACATCGATAGGCATTTTCACAGGGGCGCACAAATCACTAGCCTGGACAACCAGGACAAGATTACATGTCTGGGATATCATTTTATTCATAGTCTCACATCAATCATTTCTCAAATAAAGCATGCCTGCTGTTGACATGTGCAAAACCAAAGCTTTATTTGGTTTGCATATTTAAACAAAAGGTAGTAGACGCACCTCAGACCTCAACGCTGTAACTATAGTTCACATTACTCTTTCTGTACCCCACTGCACTCATCAGATTGCATGGAAGACATGCGACCTTTTCTCAATCAGGTATGTCACAAGATGTTTTTTTGGCTTGTATTTCCTCATTTGTAAGGCGCTTTGGATAAAAAAAAATCGTCTGCTAAATGAATAAATGTAAACGTAAATGCAACACACAGCTACCTCGTGCTTAGACATGTCAAGTTAATACAAGGACAAGAGCGAGGGCTCAACTGATATAAGGGTGCAAACAATGTTCTACCTCAGACACTTATATGCTCGTGTCTCTGTTAATGCATTTATCTAGATAATTAGCTCACCATTCTTTATTACATTCTGCTAGCTAGTAAAGTTTTTTTTTTTTTTTTAAGCCTAGCAAAGGTATCCAGGCAACCAATACATGAGTCTGGTCTTGCCTGCTGGGCTAGTTCATGGATTTATGATTTGTCCACTCCATCTACATAAGCCTTATTCTTCCTTATTATGTGTAAAAGGGGCGGGGCCGGTAAGCTCTGTTCTGACTGAGGGCGGGGCTAATTTTCCAAACCAGAAAAACTTTAAACAGAAACCTATAATAAGGAAACTTTGTATGGCACTACAGAGAATCAAAGTTTCAACGTCTTTGAAAATCATAGGTATAGAAAGACTATAAAGTGCCCTATAAATGGGAATACCCACTTTATAAATGAGAAATGGCAAAGATATGATGAACTCACTGGTCTTTTTCTTGACGTCCAGAGCGATTTTGAAGCCTTCGTCCAAGAAGTCCACAACACGCTCGAAGTCTGCCTCTTTAAACTGCCGAGAGGTCAGAGCCGGAGCACCTGAGGTGACAAGATGTGCAGAAGAGTACAAGCAACAACCGTATGAGTGTCTGGGATGCTGCAGAGTAGAAGCCCGAGTGTGTATTTAATGTGCTACGTACCCAGTCGTAGGCCTCCGGGTGTGAGTGCGCTCTTGTCACCAGGGCAGGTGTTTTTATTGGCTGTAATGGAGACCAGCTCCAAAACCCTTTCAGCACGTGCTCCATCCATTCCCTGTGGTCTCAAATCAACCAGCACCAGGTGATTATCAGTCCCACCTGATCAGAGAGAGCGAGTACAGGAATCAAGATAACCCACAATCTAGGGATTTTGATATTAATTTACAGCACTTCCAGATATGAAATGTTTTGTGTTAGTGTGTTCACCTGACACAAGAGTGTATCCTTTTTTCAGCAATGCCTCAGCCATGGCTTTAGCGTTCTTCATCACCTGTGCAATATATTCTCTAAACATTGGAGTGGTGGCCTAAGGACAGGATAAGGGGAACAAGAGAAAACATATCCAGGAAGGTCACAAGACGGGTATACTCAGATACACAGTCCATACAGGATGTCAGGGAGTTTATTTGTGATTGTTGCAGGCTAAAATGCTTGATTTTGCTGCAGCTTTAAAATAAAAAAATAAGTAAGTAAATAAAATGCGATGCACCTTGCTGAGTTTTTTGTGCTTTGTTACTTCAATTGGCGAAATTGCAATTGTATTTCGCAATGATGTTTGTTGGTGAATGAGACCGTTTAGCTGTACTAATGTTTGGAACACGTGAATCAAAGAGGGTTTTGGCTGAATGCGCGTTGTGATGATGTCACATGGCACGTCTTGGCCCAAATCTGCAGAAAATATGCAGTAATTTTGAAAAATTGCGAGCTCCTCCGAATATTGCAGTTTGTTTCATTTTGAGCTAATTTATGCGATTGCACAATCCTGGAGGGACTGGATACA
>NC_030426.2:8288698-8488698 GCF_001660625.3 Ictalurus punctatus | reverse complement strand
ATATCAGAGATATCTCTGCATATTACCCCAAATCCTGACAGGGTTCAAACAGAGTTTTAAAGTTTTATTTTGGGTCTCTTCTTCATTTCAGGTGATTTTGCTGGGATTTTACATAAGTGCAGCATGCATTTTATTGAAGGGGGAAAAAAAAAAAATTTCAATGATGACAACCTCAATTTTAAATATATTCCAATTTTCTAAGGGGGAAATTTGAATGTTTAACATTATGCTATACCTTCGTCCAATCCTGTATATGAATTTTCTTCATATACAAAGAAGAAAATTAAGACAAAAACTAGGAAACAAAAATCTAAGACGTTTATTTGGGCATGGAAACTGGACTCCAGCTCGTCAATTTCATGTTTTTTTTTTCCATTCCACAGTTATAGAGAGATACTTTAACTGCTCCAACCTTGTAACAAGCTGTCAGTCAATATATAAAAAAGTAACGGACAAGCAAGAGAACTAATTTATTTAGTCCTTAAAAGCCATGCCCATTTCTTGAAATTAATCTTGCTTTTGATCATAGTGCTTCTCTCTCCTCTCTGAATGGCTCCAGCTGTTCTCCTGCACCTCTCTCACTCTTAGTCCATCTCCTTGCTCCATCACTGAGGGCTCTGAGGGGTCTGAGAGAATGTGTGTGCGTGTGTGTGAGGCCAAGGCCCGCCTGTCGATTTCCTATTATCTCTCCCGTAGAGAGGGTACGGCCCTCTCATCCATCAGACAGCAGACTACGGAGACGGGACACACCCCTGCGCATTGATCACCACCCGCCCCCAAAAAAACTCTCGCCTGCATAGAAGAGCTGCACACACTGGCACTGATCAATCAATCAATCAATCAGTCAATCTCACAAGAGCATCAACAGTCACTTGTGAAGACAGGCCGGCAGCTAGGATCTGCACACAACCGCACACATTCGCCAGGCTTACCTACAGTGCAGGTTTAATGTTTGCTTGATCTAAATAAATAAACGGGAGCAACCGCAAAACCCTGCAATGGGAGGGAAAAAAAAACCAAAAATACAACAAAATACAACAATACCCTGCCAGATGGTAATTCACACAAAGAACGGATACGTCTAACCAATCAGCTCTACTGCTTTTACTGACCCAGAGACTGATTAAATGACGAGTAATTCCCATGTAACTGACTTGGAGAATAAAAATCAACAATAATAATAATTTTAAAAAAACAACAACAACAAAAAAAACAGATAACTGTGCATAAAGAGGCATGGTGTATTAGTGAAAGAGCATTGACTTACATTGAGTTTGTAGGGCATAGACTCAAAGTAGATGGAAGTAGCAGAGATCCGCTTCACATCAGACATGTAGCCATGTGTAAGGCTAGAGGGAGCAAGAGAGATGGGGAACAAAAACACACACACACACACACACACACACACACACACGAGAATCAGAACGAACACTTATCAGGTGCAGAAGTATAGAGTGACTCACACCATGAATGAGCTCTTGGTCTGTGAACGCGTTTCATTTTATTCATGGCAGCCACCACAATTTTGTGGTATCCGAGTATTACATTTTTCCTATACATGATTTAGAGTGACTTATATTACCAGCCATAATGAGTACTGAGTAACACGCCACCCAAGCTCCAGCATGGGGCTACCATAATTGGGAGAGATACACACTTTTATTTCTTTTCTTTTTTTCTTTTTTTTTGATTCAGGCAAGTGAAGGAGCAGTGAGAAAATCAGTGCATGAGAATAAAATGACTCAAATGAGACTTGAGACAACTAACAAGGGAAATAAGAGTGGGTGTCATTGAGTGTGAGGTACTCACTGTCCTCCATCAGGTAGGTCTAGACCCATGATACGATCGTGGGGCTTCAGCACGGCCGTGTAGGCGGCGAAGTTAGCCGGCGAGCCTGAGTACGGCTGAACGTTAACTCCCCAGAGTGCCGGGTCCAGATCGAAAGCATCCAGAGCGCGCTTCTGACACAGCAGCTCGATCTGATCTACTACCTCCGCACCGCCGTAATACCTACATGTGCGCACACACACATTCTTCGCATTATTAACACGTAATAGCTTGTCAAGCGACATTTAACATTTGCCTTTTGATAATGACATCAGAGCAAGTTATACGAGTTTAAAACGCTGCCAATGATGAAATAACAATAAGTCACACCATTACTACTAACGATAACAACCTATATAAACATTAGGCATGCTGAAGTGATTATACAGTAGTATTTCCTGAACAGAAATTCACTCTGGAGTAAATAGAGCACTATAGCTTGAGTAACAATACAGTGCTAATTTATGGCAACACAAAAGGGACAAAAAAGTAACCTGGACTACACCGATGAAGGTTTCTGAAGACCCATGTTCGTGGAAGTAATAGTTTTTCTGACCTCCAACCATAAACAAACAAAAACAAAACAAGACTCAGAATTCCTACTCAGGAGCTCAGGATGGTCTCCTCAACTCAGAGTCCCTCTGGGTTCAAGTCAACAAGCGGCATCAAATCAACATGGCTGCTCACAGCATCAACAGTAAACAAAGCAGCGCCTCTTACCTTTAAAAGTGTCATGCGGTATATACAAGATTTTGTTTTACATTTACAGCATTTTTTGACAGATGCCCTTATCCAGAGCGACTTACATTTCTCTCATTTATACATCGGAGCAGTTGAGGGTTAAGGGCCTTGCTCAAAGGCCCAACAGTGGTAGCTTGGCAGTGCTGGGGCTTGAACTCCTGACCTTCTGATCAGTAACCCAGAGCCTTTAACCACTGAGCCACCACTGCACACCTTTTAGGCAGTGATGTTTTACATCACTCAACATACAAATATACTAGCTTGTTAAATCTATAACACTGACTATACAGTTTGCCGTGTTGATGAGGAAAATATACATCACTCGTCACAGTTAGCTGGTTAAATTGTTGCTAACAAAAGGCAAAACATGGACATTTCCCCACTTTGTAGCTTGAAAGTTTTATTGCTTTTTAAAGCCATGTCAGCAATGGGGATATTTCGTGGCGAGTACAGGGTAAATAATACCAGACACACAATTTACTAAACTATATAAGACATTTAAGCTTAGTACAAGGCTGAAATTCTAAAGTGCTTTCAGCTGGTACCTTCCTGAATGTTTCTATTAAACATGTCTCTGAATAAAACCGTCATCTGATGCATGACATCAATAGAAAATGCCTTAATTCTGATCTACGACTTCACAAGTCCGAGGTAAGTGGAATGCAGCATTAGTCCAGTTTAACACTGCACTGTTACCCGAACTCCAGTCGTTTTCTGTCTCCGTCAGGCCTGGAACAGACAGCTGTGAGTACATCCTTTTAAAGAGAATGCCGAAACTGTGTAATTCGCTTTAACAAGTGAAATTCATCCATCCATCCATCCATCCATCCGGCTTACTCCTTTTTCAGGGTCACGGGGGAACCTGGAGCCTATCCCAGGCAGCATCGGGCACAAGGCGTGGTACACCCTGGACAGGGTGCCAGTCCATTGCAGTGCACAATCACATACACACTCACATACTACGGACACTTTAGACACGCCAATCAGCCTACCATGCATGTCTTTGGACTGGAGGAGGAAACCGGAGTACCCGGAGAAAACCTAGCACGGGGAGAACGTGCAAACTCCACACACACATGGCCCTGGCAGGAATCGAACCCCGGAGGTGTGAGGTGAACGTGCTAACCACTAGGCAACCGTGCGCCCAAGTGAAATTCAATTTCACGTTATGTTAGCACCACGCTCAGGACAATATACGATCTTCCTGGAGCTGATGGAGTAGCATGGGAACCGTAGACACGCTGACAAATGGACAACTAAGCAAATGCGCTTTTCGTGAACTTTACTGCATTGTGTCACATGGCCAGTTGGAGGATGAAAAATATCTTAGATATATATTAAATATTAGCAAATATCTTGTTGCTAATCCAATTACAAAAAGACTTGGGTTGAGAAAAACAAAAACAAAAACAAAACAAAAACACACACCTCTTTCCTGGGTAGCCTTCTGAGTACTTATTATTGAGGCAGGAGCCCTGGGCCTCGAGTGCTGCACGGCTGCAGAAGTTCTGTGGTGGACACACACACACACACACACACACACACACACACACACACACACACACACACACACAGAGAGAGAGAGTAAACATTCGTGATGTTTATCATAAGCCTCAGCCCATCAGCACTATGGAGTGAAAAAGAAAATGACCCAGCAATGTGGCATTCTGATGAAACTCTCCTCACTCCATGTCCTTATTCATCTCTTACTCGCATTCTCCCTCTCACACACACACACACACACACACACTCTTAAATATTTGGACGCAGACTGTCAGACACCACAGAGCAGGCAACACCTCTCAAAAGCATGCCGCATTCACACTGTGAAAGCAAATAGAGAAATTGGAAATGCAATTGAGAACTGCTGCACCATCGCATGCTGCTGCTACAGGGGATCCACAAGTACTGAGAAACAGAGTTTATGAAGGAGCAAGACAGGAAGCAAAAAGACGGGGCATGCATCATGGAGTTAGATGGAAGGGGAAAATAAATCAAAAAGGTATGAAGGGGAAAGGTGGAAGGCATTATAGGTTTCTCTTATGCTATTCTGATCTTCTTGTCTAGGGGGCCGTTCAACTAAAAACAGAAAAATTTCTACGCGAAGTGCAAGTTTTTGGAAACGATGCCGCTATCGTCTCCGTGTAAACGTACAAAAAAAAAAACGAGAATTTGTGAAAACGATGACGTCAACGCGCACGTGTATTGCGTGTTCAGTCTACAGGCATGCACGTGCGAGTAATTCAAAACTACAATGGCGGAGTACAGGACTGTGTTTGTGCTGCTCAACATTTGGAGATTATTGACGCTGCTCCAACAAAGTGTAGATTTACTGCATCACTTCTACGACCAGCGGAGACACATTTGTTACATGCGCCAAATTATTAACCCACGCCTACGCCGACAAAGGGTATTTAAAAATCCTATAATCATCTTTGTAATTGTCTGTTTTGGAGTATATCGGTATTCTTTTATTGCTAATAAAATATAGAAAGCAGACTGACTGTCAGTGCCTCACTATTTGATTTGTATTTGCCGAACGGCTCTACATACTCCGAGAAGCAGGAGCGAGACGCACCACGGCAGCGGAGTACAGATGAGAGGAAAAGGCGCTCAGGCTGAGGCAACATAGAAACAACTGTCAGCACTATGATTCTGAACACTTAACGCGTCTTCGGTTAAGCAGCCTGGTGCCAATCCAAATCAACGACATGGAAAAATTCAGAGTAACAAACAAGTAAATTAGTTGGATTTCACTGACATCAAAACACAACTGCCACAATGTCTTCTCTGTAAGACACAACTGATAAAAGTTCCGTCACTATCTGACCGCCAACTGTTGACAGGTTTTGTCATACTAAAATTTTGATACCCATACCAAGTGTACTATTGTGATTCTCAATACCAAATACTTTGCCCATTTTGATGTATTTATTTCTGGGCACACACACAACCTAAAATTCTGATGACTGCTGCGGCAAAATCACAAAGACAAAAGAGAACTGTAATCTTCGGCAATTGCATGCACAATAACGGTAAACTGACTGACGAGCCCTGTTCCAGTTTGCAACTTTCTACCAGTGGAGTCACGAACTGCATCTCAATTTAACCCCCACCCCAAAAAAACCCCAAACAAACAAACAAAACAAACAAAAAAAAATGCCACACCATACATTCAAAAATATTTACTAATATAGAAAAATCACATGTTGCAATACCAACATAAATAGTGGAGGCAGTATGGCACCATGTGACACTGCCTCTTCAACTACATAAACAAACATTGTCTCTCAAATATATTGTGTCTTACAAGCCCCATCCAAAAGTATTGGAACAGCAAGGCCAAGACATTTGGATTTGAGCTCTAAAAATGAATATCAGACGATAGATCATAAGCTCGTTTACATCTAGACGTGTCAGACAACTCAAAACATAGCACCTCTGGTGGCAGACCACCCAATTTTTAGGTTAGCAAAAGGACTGGAACAGATAGTATTAAAGTAAATGACACTTAATATTGGATTAAGTATCACTTGCTTGCAATTATTGCATCAAACCAGAGACACAATGACATCACCAAACTGCTGCATTATTCTTTACTGTTGCTTTTCCAGGCTTGTACTACAGCTTCTTTCAGTTGTTGTTGTTTTTTGTTTTTTTGGGGGGGGGTCGTCTCTCTCTTCAGTCCCCCCCCGGCAACATGAAATTACCTCCAGCCGGTTTCACAGATGAGCTTGTATGCTTTGGATCATGAGCAGATCCTTTCCTTCTCCACAATTAGCCTTTCCATCACTTTAGTAGAGGTTACTCTTGGTTCCAGAACTTTTGTGGCTTATCTCTGTACTTCTTTGTAAGTCCCAATCTGGTTTTCTGATTCTTACTGCTGATGAGTGGTTTGTATCTTGTGGTATAGCCTCTATATTTTTGAAGTCTTCTTCAAATGATGGATTGTGATACCTCCTGGGAAAACCTTTTGGGGGTTTTCCTTCACAGTTCTCAATGTTTCGGTCATCTACTGTGGTTGTTTTCCTTGGCTGACCTGTTCCATGTCTGGCTGTTAAAGGACCACTGGTGCACTCTTTTTCAGGACGTTCCAAATTGTTGTATTATGTATATGCCAAAATTCTTGTGCAATGGCCTTGACTGATTTCCCCTCTTTTCACAGCTTCAGAATGCCATGCTTCTCTTCATAGTCAGCTTTCTGGTCTTCATGTTGGTTTATATTGCTCTTCACACACAAAACCCAGGGCTTGACCCAAGAGTAGATATTTAGAGATATTACTTGTTTAAACGATCAATCTAACTGGGAACACCTGGGCGGGCAACGAGCAACACTCGTCAGTAACATGTTCCAATATTTTTTTATCACTTGAAAAATAGCTGGGTTTAAACAAAATGTGCAATCAATGCCACGTTATTTAACACCTCTAGATCTAAAGAACAGCAAATGAAAGCTGAAATTCTGATCGATCGTCTCATTCGTCTTTTGATCTCAAACCTAAATGTCTTCAGAGTATACAAAAAGAGTGGTTAGCATGTTCGCCTCACACCTCCAGGGTTGGGGGTTCGATTCCCGCCATGGCCCTGTGTGTACGAGTTTGCGTATGCGGCGGGGGTTTCCTCCGGGTACTCCAGTTTCCTCCCACAGTCCAAAGACATGCATGGTAGACTGATTGGCATGGGCAAAGTGTCCGGCTATGTGAATGTCTATGTGATGGTGCCAATCCATCGCAGGGCACAATGTCCAGGGTGTACCCCGCCCTGGGATAGACCCCAGGTTCTCCGCAACACTGTAGGATAAGTGGTATAGAAAATGGATGGATGTATATACACGCTAATCCAGACCATTATTGTGTATTGAATTTCAGAGGCCATGCACAAGAACCGCACCAAATGACCACAGGATACGCTCGGTGACCATCTTGCGTTTTCACAGGTAACAGCAAGAATAAATCAGCATTAAAAGGTGCGTGAAGCAGAAGGAGCTACTCGCCCTGCGCACACTGTGCATCAATTCAAAAAGTATTTTGCGTGTTTAATGTCCAGCCAGGTCTTGAACATTTTATTACGTTAGTTCAAAATCAGGTTACGTAAAACTTAAGACGGGTCATTTGTGATGGCAATTGTGAATAAGCAAATTCAGTGTTACAAGCTTCAGGAGTCATGACACAGAAAAATTATCAGTTAATTATGAGCCTGAATTTCTCAGAGTAAAACATTTTAGCTGTCTACTGAAACTCTGTTGCAGTCGCAATGATTTTCTTGCCAAGTTGCTCGTGTTTGCTGTTTTGCAGCGGAGGGGATTCATAACACTTTTATGCTGTGTCCGCCCATCATTAAAAAGGTAAAAAAATAAAAATAAAACAATATGCAGATCCTGCCCCCCCCTCCCCCCAAACTGGGGACATGTATCTTTTCTTTATCTGTGCGTTTGTTGCCCCTTGAGTCACTGTGCCTGTCTCACCTATACAAGGAAAATTAGCACATACAATTAGATGGACCGAAAAGCCAACAGAGCATTATAGAATTTTTTTTTTTTAATAAATAAAAACAGCATGTTGTAATATTAAAAAAAAAAAAAAAAAAAAAGTTTCAGAACTGTCGACTCTACTTGTTAAAGTCTTATAACGATACTTGTTTGATTAAAAGTAAAATCAACCGAGTGCGTCCGTATCATCGGAGAACAGATGCAGGTATTTGTTACATTAACTGTAGCAGAGGTGAAAGCCTACGGCTGTTACAGCTACAGGTGAAAGCAAAAAGATCGCCATCATCATGCTGAATGTCCTAAACTACTCTAGAACAGATTTATGGCAGTGTTCATCTGACGATTGCCGTACTTCACAAACGTAACTCTTTGCTTTATCCGCATGTACAAAGGGAACTAAAAGTGTTCAAAATGTTCCACTTTTTAATTCACCTCCTCAGAGATGTGAATAAAATCCTGACAAGCTTCAAAACCCACTCCAGCAACTTTTCATAAAGCATCTGCGTTAAAGGCCACTGGGAACCTTGGCATCATCACTGGCGAGGGAGGATCACGTTATTTACTGCCGGCAGAAGCTATATATACCGTGTTCCTCTCCCCGACAAAAGTTAATGGATGCTTGTATGCTCTATAACACAAGCTGCCTCTCTCTCATCCGTATTCGCTAGGCATGTGTTCAAACGAGAGGTGGTGGAGTGCTGAAAAGAAGTTAGCAGTTGAAAGTGTGGAGAAAGTAATGATCTGCTCATGATCCAAAACATACGAGCTCATCAGTCAAGCACGGTGCTGGTAGTGTCATGGCTTGAGCGTACATGGATGCTTCTGGAACAGGTTCACTAATCTTTATTGAAAGATGTACCTCATGACGGTAGGAGCAGAATAAATTCAGAAGTCAACAGAAACATTCTGTCTGTCAATTTACAGAGAAATGCATCCAATGTAATTGGACGGAACTTCATCATGCAGCAAGACAACGATCCAATACACACTCAACAAAAGGACTTTATCAGGGGTAAATAAGTGGAAGGTTTTAGACCGGCCAAGTCAATCAGCAGACTTTAACCCAGTTGAGCAGCATTTCAGCTCCTGAAGAGGAAACTGAAGGGAGAAATCCCCCAAAACAAACAACAACTGAAAGAAGCTGCGGTACAAACCTGGAAAAGCGACACAAAAGAAATATGCAACAGTTTGGTGATGTCAGTGGATCACAGGCTGGATGCAGTTATTGCAAGCAAGGGATGTGCAAAGTAAATAATTATCTGTTTCAATACTTCTGCTCACCTAAAAATTAGGTGCCATGTTCCAAGTTGTTTAACACGTCATACAGTAGAAATTAAATTCTGATCCATCATCTCATTCATTTTTTGATCTCAAACCGTAATGTCATCAGTGTGTGGCCTTGCCATACCAATACTGTCAGAGTGGACGGTATTTACTTATCCGTACTGAGAAAGTAGCCAAGTGAAGCTTTTGCAATGAATGAATGAATAAGTCATGTGTAATAGGCACTTGGAGAAAGAAGAAAAAAGAAACTTTAAAAAAAATAAAATAAAAAAATAAATAAATAAAAAAAACACCTTGACCCCCACAGTAATTAGAGATGACATTACAAGTCTAGAAATGTTATGTTGTTTGGGGCTGAACTGAACTGTGCTTGATGTACTCCTTGTGTTGTCTTTGCTATTCAGCAACAAAAGGACTCTTCACAGGTCATACTGACTTTGGGGAGCGGAGGCAGATGATATTATTTGAAATGACCAACCTTGAAAGCATCTGTGTTTTTGGGAAACAGTAAAGACACACAAATCCACTTCTCATGGCTGTGGATACTCCTGCCAGCAGGTGTGTGTAATCAGGTGGTATGAGTGCAAATAATACGCGGTGGTGATGTATCAGAGTGAACGCAGCTATTTTTGTTTTAAAAAGAGAGAAAAAAAATGCAGCTGGTTTCAGTTGATATTCACCACTCTTTGAAGTTCATTTAATTCCAAGGTCAAAATGACCTGATCATAAACTATGTATAATATAAATATGAGCAGATATATGTAAACATAGCAGATGCACCAAGAAGTATATTTGTGGGGTTTTTCATGTTTACTAGAGAAAATGAGCCAAGTACATAAAGTAAAAAAAACAAACACTTTTTAGCATGTTACCACTTTAAGCAAAACAAAAACAGCCTGAATGAGTTGGAAGGAAACCTCCGACCCCCACCTGACCTCTAAACTATACACTTGTGAAGCCTGATTGTGAGAAACAAGCGTTAAATACATCAGCATGTTCATCTCTGACAGACCACCACAAATGGAAATCAATAATCCCTTCCCTGGATGAACCAATGTCACAGTCCTCGATTCACACCGGGACGTTTTTTCGACACGCTGTTGTGTGTTCACACCCCAGGTACGTTCACACAGAGCGACTCGCAGCGACAATGCGACCGGAGAGCTGGCGACTTCAGGCGACATGAGTGACAGCGACCATTGGTGACCGGATGTGGGTGTATCCAGTGACTTGGAAAGTTGAGAAAAGTTTAACTTTATGCAAATCTGGAGCGACTTGGTGCAGCGACTACTAATGGGAGTGAAGACAGTAGAGCGCACGTCATCCCTGGCCACCCGTGCTCTCAAGCAGAAGCAGCGCCATTGTGGCAGTAACCAATTGGCTTAGCTTAGTTTAGTATCTTGGCAAGTATAAAACAAAAAATAAATCAATAAATAAATAATAAAGAAACACTCACTTTTTGTTGCAATCGAGCAAAATCTCAGTGTAGCGCCCATCACCCAGGAAGTCCAGCTCCCGGTCACCATCGAACATATAGCGAATGACACCCTGGTGGTGATGCTGAGATAGGAGCTACACCGGGATTTTGCTCAATCGTAACAAACAGTGAGTGTGCTTCATTATTATTTTGCTTTAAAAGCGCTAAGGCCATAAGCTAAGCTAATTGGCGCTTGTGCTTTTGCCGCAGATAGATAGCCGAGCACACACTGCTTCTCCTTCATCCAGTAGGATATGATGCATACACACACACACACACACACACAGGTGAATTTATACAAGATTGCTCTCCCTTCAGAATGTGACATTTTAGCAGTAAGAAAGTAAGAAGCAAGGTGGCGCTGCACAACTTTCCATTTCTGACACCCGCTCATCACTGAGAAGAAGAAGAGAGCCAGTGTTTAAGTCTTTAAGAGCCGTTCACACACTTTTTGCGAATTTTTATTTATTTTATTATTTTTTCTGGGGGGGGATAAGGCAACTATTGTTGTGCTCAAAAATGTTAATGTTCCTGCACATTGATGTATTTAGTGTGTAATTTTGAATCTGGTGCCTTCAAAGGACATCTTGTTTATGTGTGTAGGCAGAATGATTTATTAGCAGTGAGCATTATATTTCGGTGTGTCACTTATGCACTCTCACTAAAACGGTGAATGCTGGCTTCTTCTTAGTCGTCTTTTTCATCAGTAAGACAGTTTTGTACTTGAGCGCCATCAAGTCGTACTTTTATGTAACTTCAGTGGCTCCGGGCGCGTGAACGAAAGCGCGAATCTCATTGGCCGGCCAAAAAAAAAAAAACTACCCCCACGACGTTAAAAACATTTGACGCTTTGACATTTGACGCCATGCGTTTTACGCCTGGGTGTGAACACTCCCGTTGACGGCCATTGGGGCGTTAAATGGACCGTTTTTACGACTATAACCCTTTGAAATGTGTGACATGTTCATTGATAAACTAAACATTGTAATGGCTGGCAAATCACTGGGGTATCAACTGAATAAAACACATTACAGACCGTGCAGTTTATGAAAGTAATGCACTTTACACACCCCACAGCATGCATTATTTTTTGCATAATCACATGGTCGCTCATGTGCTATTCTTTATATAATACAGCTTTAATGTCATATTTTTGTTTCATTTTCACTGGAGTTGTTCAAGTACCATTTAGTTGCTTTTCGGGAGAGAACGAGACAACGGTGACGTTATCCTTCATCAAACAGTGGTTTCCATCATGCTACTGTGCCACTTTTATACAATGACCTTAGCTGCTGCTGCTGCTGCTGGAGAGACGCTGGCCTAATGCCCACTCCTGTGAAGACGAATTACTGTCTCAACATTTCTCAAGATGTTTTTGGGTTCCCAGCACCAAGGAAATGACCTTGGACCACTTCTCAGTCTGACAGTAACTAATGAATATATCCGAAACAATCACACATTTCTTTTCATTGCAGTCATCTGTGGTTGGGTAAAATGTCCCAAGCTTTAGTATCAGAATAAGCAGGGGAAACAGTTTGCTCTTTGGGATCACTGCTGTGACTTTACAGCCAAATACACTGGGTGTGAATGTGATCCATAAAAGCATGTCTCATCATCAATTATATGATACCGTACAAATCACACAATTAAGGACTTTTGCTTTTGGTCGAACTTGTGAAATATTTCATTTAGGCTGAATAAAGAATAATTCAAATTACCATTAAAACAGTTCAAACACACAGGACTTCAACAAGGATAGAAGCATCCAATAACGATTAGTGAGCTTGTATTTGGTTTTTCTTTACCTCCGAAGCAATGAGCTCCAGCCCACGACACTGTCGGTCCTTCTCTTTCCGCAGGAGGTCCCACATCTCGGGATCATCCTGTGCCAGGCTGTCCTGCCCGGTCCAGGGCCGATCATGATCAGGCGACCGCGCTGCAGCAGAGTGTTGCCCTCTCAGAGTCACGCTCACACGTTGGCACAGGGGCTGGGGATAAACAAAGAAAATTAAGATTTTAAAAATCCACAATGGGATCGCAGGGACTGTTCAAACAGCTAATGAATATTATATGAAACATTTCTAGAATTTTATTTATATTTATATTTATATATATATATATATATATATATATATATATATATATATATTTATTTATTTATATATTTATATATTTATATATTTATATATATATATATATATATATATATATATATATATATATATATATATACACACACACATACACACACATACATATATAACACATACACACACACAAACGCACTCAACAATTCTTTTTTTTCAGATCCTCAGAGAGTACTTTGCCATGAGGTGCCATGTTGAACTTCCAGTGACCAGTATGAGGGAGTGTGAGAGCGATGACACCAAATTTAACACACCTGCTCTCCTTTCACACCTGAAACCTTGTAACACTAACAAGTCACATGACACCGGGGAGGGAAAACTGCTAATTGGGCCCAATTTGGACATTTTCACTTAGGGGTGTACTCACTTTTGTTGCCAGCGGTTTAGACATTAGGCTGTGTGTTGAGTTATTTTGAGGGGACAGCAAATTTACACTGTGGGATATATTGGGCAGCAAATGAACAGTCAGTTCTCAAAGTTGACATGTTGGAAGCAGGGAAAACGGGCAAGTGTAAGAATCTGAGTGACTTTGACAAGAGCCAAATTGTGATGTCTAGACGACTGGGTCAGAGCGTCTCCAAAACGGCAGGTCTTGTGGGGTGTTCCCGGTATGCAGTGGTTAGTACCTACCAAAAGTGGTCCAAGGAAGGACAACCGGTGAACCGGCGACAGGGTCATGGACGCCCTGATTCACTGCTGTGCATGGGGTGCGAAGGCTAGCTCGTCTGGTCCGATCCCACAGAACAGCTACTGTAGCACAAATTGCTATAAACAATTATACTAATGCTGGCAGTGTGATGCTCTGGGCAATGTTCTGTTGGGAAACCTTGAATCCTGGCATTCATGTGGATGTTACTTTGATACGTACCTACCTAAACACTGTTGCAGACCAAGTATGCCCCTTCATGGCAATGCTTTTCCCTAATCTTTCAGCAGGATAATGCACCCTGACACAGTTTGAAGAAAACGACACAGAGTTCAACGTGTTGACCTCCGAATTTCTACAGCTCTCAATCCGATCGAGCAGCTGATCAGTGTATATCAAACAGTTCTGAGACCGAGAGAATAGTACAGATATTACAAAAAGAATATTAATATTACGAAAAAACAAAATGTTAAAATGAGTCAAATCTTCTGAGCGCTGGGTATCTCGGATAAATGTGGACTAACTGCAGGGTCTTCACTAATCACTTTCATCTCCCAGCCAACTGTGGGCCATCCCACTTTAGCAGCACGGCTCGTACCCAAGAGTGTGGAAGAGATCATAGCTGAGCGTCGTCGAGCCGAGAGCTTTATAATAAACAGAACGCAGGCTTTAAGATCGGGGCAGAATAACGTAAATTAAGAATTCGTTCTGCATCAGTAATATCACAGCTGACTGACCCGTCTGAACAGAAATAGCCTGCATCACTGTAGTGGCACTTCTTTGTGTAAGTGGTTGCTAACATAATCAGGAATGAGAAGAGGCATGTGATGCTTCCGAACCATTTTAATTGCTTTCTCAAACACCAGCCTACAGTGATATGCTCTTTATTTGCAGTGATTTGGTGTTTGAACGCTAACCCAGGGTTGCAGAAATGCAATAAATGTCAATATAGACACAGCAAGAGAAATTACATAAAGGAGCACGGACTAAATGCATTAGTATATCCCACCGATTATCAAACCTTCTCAGAAACTGCTCAATTGTTATACACACACACCATTCCCCCCACCCCGCCAAGACTATTCAAATAAATAAAAGCATAAGAAGGAAAACAATCATGTGTGGGTTCATTATGCTGTAGTCAGCAATACTGATGAGAATATTAAAGTCCCTGGAAACATGATTAGAAGTATTTTTTTTTTAAAACAAGCATTTACCAAAAGGTAGAGTCAAGAAATATATATCAAGCTACAACTGAATTTTAACAAAAAAATCTGCAAAAAAAAATTAAATATATAATAATAAACAAAAAAATAATAATAAAAAGAAAGTAGTCATATTTCAGGTTTGGGAGGGTCAGATCACATATTGATGGATAGGGTTGTCTTTCCAGCAAAGTAAACAACTCATCACAGTCCTAATGCTAGAAATGTGTGTAGGAATGATAGCGCAACGCTTGCACAACACTTTTCAGCTAAGACTGCAGTTTGCATGAACTCCACTGCTACTTCGGTCTTTACAAAGCTACACTGATCAACAGAACATGGCAGTGCCATGTGCAAAAGCAGCACTCACAGTGTGTCCGGTTTAATAAAACAGATTAAAACGAGCTTTACTGCCCTCTCATTTAACTGCCTGCTACCACGTACTAGCGAGGAGCTTATTAACCATTTAGAGTCATGAGTTTTGCAGATGAAGCTCAGCAAGATCAGATTAAACCTGGTATTTTTTTTCAAGAACATTGTATTGGTTTTTCAAATGTTCCAATTTTAAGTCAATTGATAAGCAATATGCCTGATAACAAATGTGGTAATTATATGAAAAGTAATTTGGCTGATAATGTTTTTACAGTACTAGGTGTAGATAAAGATTTTTATTTATTTTTTTAAGTGAGGTAAACGAGACTGACCATTACCAATTCAACTCAATTCAATTTTATTTGTATAGCGCTTTTTACAATAGACATTGTCTCAAAGCAGCTTTACAGAAATATCGACATGGTATACAGATTACCACACATGGTAACTACTAGAGGTTGACTAATTGGGCGGTTTTGTTGATTAATCAGCACCGATAACAAACCGCGGGAACTTTCAGTTATCGGCAAAAATCCACACCGATAAGTTTTCCCCAGATGCGTCAGTTGTGGGATCGGCTGAGAAGAGCCCGCTGTCATTATACAGTACGAGAGCAGCCTCTAGAGGCGAAGTAAAAACCATCCCTGATCAGTTTGATGTTATTTGAAGTGTTGTTTTTATTCCTTTTAGATACAGCACATTTTCATGGTACAATCAGTGCTGTTTATTTTTTGTAATAAGG
The DNA here is from genome assembly GCF_001660625.3 of Ictalurus punctatus. NCBI lineage: Eukaryota > Metazoa > Chordata > Actinopteri > Siluriformes > Ictaluridae > Ictalurus > Ictalurus punctatus. Next base: position 8,472,769 of record NC_030426.2, on the reverse strand, counting down.
GTTATGTTCTCATTCAGTACCAATTTTAAATCAGTCGATTAACCGGTTAGCGGCAGGTACTGCCCGAATTAGAGATCGGTAAAATCACGAACGGTCGACCCATAGTAACTACTACGCTAAAGTAGTGTATATAAGAGGGGGGAAAAAATTCTAAACGGATGCAGTCTTGCTCATGCGCTGACGTAAAGAAGCAAAATAAGCAGATAGAAGTCTGTTTAGCTTACAGAGCTGTTGGTAGCACTGACATAACTTACACCAAATAAATAAGAAAATATCAAAACATTTTAATCTCATAAAAGTGCAATAGCTTTTATAAGAGATGCACCAATGTATCGGCCGATAGTTTAAAAACATCAGATGACCAGGGCCGATTATATCCTGTCAATCAAAAGAGGGCGGGAAAACACATCGAACTCGTGCTGTGTGTAACGATGAGGTCTCTTGTGTGGAATGATGACAAAACTGCAGTTTGTGATCTCTGTAATGCGAACATTATACACCGGAAGTGAGCGGAAGTGAAGCCGGAGTTTCGGTGCCAGTACACTGTTGAAAGATTTAAATGAAGATGAGTTGACAAAAAAGTAACTATATGGCACAGAAAAATATACCTGTAGAGTAGTACATTTCATATAGAGTTAATGTTAAGATATAAAAAAGTTGATATTATATATGACCAGTTTGATGTAGAAATGTTTTTGTTTGTGGAGAGTGAATGTGAGACTAACAGGAGGTTTTTTAGAATTCAGTCGGTGTTAATATGAATTAATAACATTCAATAAGTTAATAATCTTACTTTAATCTTCAGAATTGAGTTCATGTGTTCATGTTAATTAGAGTCATGTGTTTTGTGTTTATGAGACCAGTTACTGTGAAACAACTTGCTGAAATGGAGAGAATAAAGTTTTTATTCGCATTTCCTTCAGAATTGTGGAATTAATTACTATTCATTTAAAAGAAGGCAGAACTATCGGTATCGGTATCAGTATCGGATATCACTCTGAATGATCGGTGATCGGTATCGGCTGACAAATGTTTCGGTGCATCTCTAGTTTTTATTCCTTTCTTGTACAAATAACCTGGAAGACATGTAGAAGATGATAAACAGAAAAACAATGGATTAAGGTGTGGCCTTAGCAAATGTGTATTAAGTTGCTGAGAAAAGTTGTTTGAAAGACTTCTGGTCCGGGATGCTTGTCTGTGTTTGGATGAGGCTCCTGTCAATCGATTGACAGGCCCTATTCACACCTGGCGTAAGGAGTGCGTCTCCAGCAACCGCTTGTGATCGGATTTCATACATCATTTCCACTAGAGGAAGGCTATCACGCATTTATTAGATCAGTCTTCCGCTGCATTTATTTTCAGGCATAAAAACGTCCGACAAATCATCTCTCACGTATCTACACAGACTGTTTCAAACGTTTTAATGATGAGGTCTGCTAACAATGCTTATAAATGAATGAGATGAGACAACAAATAAAGCTATTAAAAGCAGCTGCTTTAGTCTCTGCTGTTATAGCGTCGTCTATATAAATATGGCCAAGGAGAAGAGAGCTCTACCGTTCAGCGCAATTTCCAAACCTTCCCGCAATGATTACATATTATATGGCTAGGGCAAAGACGTGGCTGATCGTACAGTCCTTCGTTGTTGTTCGGCACGCATCAAGAATTGTTCGAGTTCATGCTACAAATGTGACGTGGGGATACGCGACCCGGACCACCTCCGTTCACACCTGCGCTTAGTGCTAACCACTTAAGATCCGAATACCCAGGACTCAATTTAATGCCAGGTGTGAATGAGGCCAAAGTCTTTACAGGCCACCGTAGATTCTGAGGGTCGAGCTTCATGAACATGGGCAGGAATGATGGAGTGGGCTCAAGGAGCAAAAATAAATAAATAAATAAATAAATAAATAAATAAATGATTTTTGAAGGGGAGAAAAATAAATAAATAAAATATTAATAATCATAATCTTTAAAATGTCAGACCCATGTAACCATTAGAGACCTCATCATGGAAATTAAGGACTAATTTTACCTAAAGATATACCAGTACGACGGAAACCTAAATAATATGTAAAAAAAAGCTAAATATTAAATAAAATAAAAAACGTGGTCGGGTGACATGCCTGGACACGGATCCTAACATTTCTAGGCTAGTATTTTGCCCGTCTAACACTTATTTGCCCCCCCCACAGAGCCGACATAAGGATTCATCCAAATTTATTATTTCAGCTCGTTCGTTATGCACGAATCCAAAACGTTCCCAGATCGCTGACGTAAGATCTGGTTTCCCCAACAAGATCCATCGCGCGGCAGGACCCGAAGTGAAATTGCAGAATTTGCCTGACTGGATTTCGTCCCGCTCAAACAAACCCCGCGCTGAACTAACAGACACCACCATATAAGGTTTGATTATGATCACGTAATTTGTGTATTTATATAAAATCCTCCGCTATATGGTAGGCTATAAATACAAATTAATATAGCAACTGTTCTTATTCTTATTATGATTACACTTGTATACAAAACGTTGTACTTTGTACTTGTCATAGTGCCCACTCAAGCAGAAACATTGACGTGGCGTGCGATGTGACACCTTAAATAAATAAACCACAGCCCTTAAATAAATAAATAAATAAATAAATAAATGAATAAATAAATAAATAAATAAATAAATAAATAAAACAACCCAACACAACAATTTTCTTTTTTGTCAGATAAAATAAGGATATACAATACAGTGGACATTTAAAAGGAATTGTCAGAGAAGTGGCCTTCCTGGGGGTTTTAAGCAAGCTATTGAGTTCTTAGCACAGATATGGCCTACAAACATGTCAGTCCTGTGGCTGACTATTGCACACACACAATTTTAGTGCGACAACCATCATGAAGACAATCCCATCTCTGTGATGTATACAGAGACCACTAAGCGAATTGATCAGAATTGATAATACGTGTCGTTTGGCAACTTAACAGACATGGTGGATATCCGTAAATCTTGTTCCGTAAGAAAACACAAAGTAATCTTGCCAGATGTGGGAATGTGCAGTCTGTAAAAATTAATGAAATGATGAATTTGGAAAGGGCTGAAATCTCAGAGAAACTCTAGCAATTATATTACCCCACATCCCAATGTACAGCCAGCCCGAATGGAGTTTAAATCACCCTCTCAGTACTATCCCCTTTCCACCCCCAGTTTTTCTCGCTCATCACTACGTCGACGTCGAGATTTGCATTCTTCGGATATCTTTAGACCTGTGTGTGCTTGACTTAACAAAAATAGTTCACCAACAATTTCACTAATACCGTTCTTTGGAATCATGTCCTTCCTGGTGAAAAGTTCCTAGGCAATCCTAGCGCATAATAAACACACCGACAAGATCATCATAACTAACGGTAATAAAGACAACGGACCTCCTACCCATCCCTTTCCCAATTCACCAATGCGCCGCACTGCACGGGAGGCCAGGAGCGTGATGAACTGCTTCATTTAAAAAATGTTATTAAAAAACAATTAGCTCAATGATGTGGGAGCATTAGGAGACGATGTATGAGACTGGCTTCGCTTAACCGGTGGACAACTCCTGGTCACTTCATCAGGAGCCAACTTACAGGGTAAAGCAGGCACCTAGGGCGCCTCAGGGAGATAATGGGTAAATACTATAAATGGATAAATCTTGTGAGTAAATAAATAACACTAATGAGCATCATAATAGTCCTTACGGAGCTGGACACCATGAATAAAGTGTTTATTACTGCGGCACAAGCAGAAGGGCAATATCACAGGATATAGCAATTACAGCAATGTGACTGGAGTAGACTACAACATGCCAAATGTTAACCATGAACATTATTATAGGCTGAGATAAAAATTATTGCCTGTAAACTTAAAAAGGTCTATGATGAGAATAACAAATGTCTAACAAAAAAAAATTACACAATAAAATCTGTAATTTACTGTTAAACCCCCCCCCAAAAAAACCCACTGGCCACTTTAATAGGAAGCTCTTGACCCGTACCCTCTCATTCATGAAATTATCCCGTCAGCCAATCATGTGGCAGCAGCAGTGTGCATAAACTTATGCAGATACAGGTCAAGAGCTTCAGTTAATGTTCACATCAAATATGGGGGCGGGGGGGGTGATCTCTGTGACTTGATGGGTTGCTTTGAATATTTCAGACGGGTTGCTTTGAATATTTCAGTAATTGCTCGCTTTCAAGTACAGCAGTCTTTAGACTTTGCACAGAATGGTGCACAAAAACAAAATCCATCCAGTGAGCAGCAGTTCTCTGGGAGAAAACATGCTGTTGATGAGAGAATGTCAGAGGAGAATGGCCAGACAGGTTCGAGCTGATAGGAGGGCTACAGTAACTCAAATAAGCACTCTATGCAACCATGGTGAGCAGAAAAGCATCTCAAAACGCACGACACGCCAAACCCTAAGGCGGATGAGCAACAACAGCCAGAGACTACATCGGGTTCCACTCCTGTGAGCCAAGAACAGGAGTCTGAGATGACCGTGTGCACAGGCTCACCCAGACTGGACAGCTGAACATTGGAAAAATATCGATCCTCTAGCACAGGGTACAAGGAAGGCGTGCATCAAGACTCTTCTCTGTTTTGGCACCTAGGTAGTGGAATGAACTCTTTCTAGATGTCCGAAAAGCCGAGTCACTGCCAGTCTTCAAACTATGTCAAAGGAAGTCCCCTTCCTCTGTAAATGTAATGTTAGATTTTGGTTGGAGATGAAACCTGCAGGAAGGTAGATCTCAAGGAAGAGGACTGGTGACCATTGGCTTATATAATACAGATATGTTCACATTTGTTGTTGTTCTAGAGAATGTTGTGTCTGGGACCAATGGCAAGAATGTCAAAATGTTTCACACCAAATACAGTGGGGGAAATGAGTATTGAACGCATCAACATTTTTTTCAGTAAATAAATTTCCAATGAGGTTATTCACATGAAATTTTCACCAGACGTCAGTATTAACTCAAGAAACCTGGAAATATAAAGAATTCACAACATTAAAGTCCATAAATAAAGTTGTGTGTAATAAAGTGGAATAACACAGGAAAAAAATATTGAATATGGTAAGAAAAAGCAGTTCTCCAAGGCAAGGTAAGGAAGGGAACCAGCTGAAATCCGTAAGTAGTTATACCCCCTATCTGTGCAAATTAATATCAGCAGGGTTAGTAAATTGATGGTCTATAAGAAGGCTTTTCGTTACCAAGGTGTCACATAAGAAACATCTCATGATGGATAAAAGCCACGAGCTCTCCCAAGACCTTCGCAACCTTATTGTTGCGAAACATATTGATGGAATCAGATACAGGCGTATTTCAAAACTTCTGAATCCTCCAGTAAGCACTGTTGGGGCCATTATCCACACGTGGAAGCAACATCACTCCGTCATCAACCGGCCACGCACAGGAGCTCCTCGCAAGATTCCTGACCAGGGAGTCAGAAGAATAATCAGAAGAGTAGCCCAAGAGCCAAGGACCACTCGGAAAGAGCTCCAGAAACACTCGGAGGCAGCAGGTACCATCGTCACAGAGAAAACAACAGGAAATGCACTCCACTACCTCTATGCATGCTCAACCCGCAAGACGCCATTACTAAAAGAAAAGCCATGTTGAAGCTCGTTTAAAGTTTGCTACAACTCATTTGGACAAGCTTATGAAATACTGGGAGAGTGTAGTCTGGCCAGATTAGAGCGAAATTTTACTTTTTGGCTGTCATACTACACACCATGTTTGGAGAAGAAAAGGCACTGCACATCACTCTAAGAACACTATACCAACAGTGAAGTTTGGAGGTGGAATCATGGTGTGGGGCTGTTTTTCATCACATGGTACTGGCAGACTTCATATAATTGAAGGAACGATGAATGGAGCTCTTTACCGGAAGAAGACTTTTGGAAACGCCGAAGACCCCGTTCTAGTTCAAAGTTCAACCACAGAGATGTGGAACGAAGTATCAGTTCGTACATTTTTCATGATACCATGACATGGTAACAAGGGTAATCCTATGCCTCATTGTTGTAAATTTCACAAAAAACTGCATGTGGAAAACACACTGTCGCTTGAACAGCTGTCAGACTTGCAGATGTTCTACAGCTGAGCAAAGAGCAAAACCCTTACAACCTGCCCGTGAGAGCTGCACTGGCACAGTAACACGGAGAAGAGTGGCACAGCTTCTCCGGCTTTCTGTCAGCACCAGCGCCCCGTGCCAGCACAACCACCGAGTGTGTCCGCCTTTCTCTCATGAGCTACCTCATGTTCGTGCAAACACACACACACACACACACACTGTACAGGTCATTACTCTCTGACAGGACTTGTCCTTTGCTGTCTTCGTTTCCACTAGGGACACAGAGCCATTGTGATACAGGGGGAACTGGAGTAATGTTGAAGTGTGTGTGTGCGCGTGTGTGTATATACGCACAGACAACCTGTGAGTTAAGACCAGCTGTAAGCACAGTGGTGTCCCACAGATGCTTCCGAACTGTCTGTCCATCAGCTCGAGTCACTCACATGCAAAGTTGCAGATCATCAGAGAAGTCAGATATGACTCTAATGCACACGCACGCACCTCTCTGGGGCATGATCACCACTCGCAGCTCGGATTTAAATATTCTAGAAATGGGGGACAAAAAATTACAGCTGATAAGAGCTAAGGAATGGAGCTGTCATGGAACTATTTTGAGAGAGAGAGAGACTGAGAATCTCTCTCTCTGAAGGTGAATTTTGAAGTGAGAACTTTGTACCAAAACATCAGAGGAGTTCAAATACACACAGCAACACACACACACACACACACACACACACCTCTCATCTGGAAGGAATGATGCACGGTCTACACACACTTGTCATTTTGCCATTTCACATCTGTTCTTCCTCAGTCACGTAAGAAAGTGACCCAAAAGAAGATGAAGAAGAAGAAGAAAAAAAAAAAAAAAAAAAAAAAGTCATTTCATTTGACTTATTATTTTTTGTTTCTATTTCTTGTTTTCAAGGGCAGGAGTCAATTTTCCAGATGACTGCTGTCCATCAAGGTCTCGCTGGACGACAATCAGCTTTGTAACGCGGGGTGACGGAGGAAGAGCGTGGAACGAGGGACAGAGCAAGCTGAAAAGTGTCAGCAAACGGAGAATCAGTCAGAGTGACACGTGCTCTTTTCTTTCCCTGTCAGGGACTAATAGGAGAGCAGCCGTTACAAATTACCCGGCGATTTGGCTGAGGATGACACGGGCCAGGGGCAGAGAGAGATAGAGAGAGAGAGAGAGCGAGAGAGAGAGATGGAAAGGTGGAAGCGAGCTCTGCTCCTCTAGCCCTCGGCTCTCTCCGTGTGACACAGAACAATCAAGAGGGTGGAAAGCCAATTTCCTGCCGAGACCGGGGAACATTATCGCCATAATCCTAGAGATGGACTCGAATACGAGTGGCGATCCTGGAACGCGTCAGTCTCCGTCAGCCCACGTTCACCAGTGCATGATGGGGTGCATCTGGTGTCGCTGAGATGAAGATGGAGCTCAGTGGCACTGAAACGGCTCACCTGCTTCTCATCGGTGGTTTCGGAGCAGAGGAATGTGAAGGGTGCTGAAGAAATCTTTTTAATATGCATCTAGAGTAACTCTGCATTTCTGAGTGCGCACTCAATCAGTTCTAGATTTGACAGCGGCGTCGTGCCATCGCGAACACGGGCAGCTGGAGCGCTCCCCGCCCAACCGTACACTTCTGCAAATCTGGGACTTCGGCAGAGCACGGCTAAAAATAAACATGAAACCGTTCGAATATATAATCTAATCAATTATTAAGTGACCTTCAGACTGATCCAAATTTATCTCACTTTATCCACAACAAACAGTTCTGCAGAAACTGAAAGACATCTAAAGGATTAAGATTAAATAAACATATTTTAAACACGGCATAAGATTACAGAATCTGGTTCTGTTCTTTCAAAAGTACTAGCTCTTTTATTTTATTTAGATCACAACAACAGTTCACGCAAACACCACGTCTCCAAGTTCGTACAGAAACCTTAGCCAAGAACCGAAGCCAAGTTAATTATGAATACTTCCTGCGTGTCAGGATGTTCAGGTCCGTCTCTTCTGAGCCCAGCGGAGGGTGTGCGACCGACGCATCAATTTCATTGGCAGCCGACAGAGCTGAGCTTTGGCTCTTCTGAAACCCATATTGCACAAGCAGAAGTTAATTATTAAGTCACATGATTAAATGGAGACCATGAGTTCTCAGCTGGACTGGAGAAAGAAACAATGCAACCGGAGATAAATGAATCAAATTGGGATCATAAGGGTCTTGGTGTTCTCTGTCTTTCAGATCAAGATGCATCTAGTTGAGTCTGGCTGAAGAACAAAGCTTTAACTTGGCAAACTGACCAAGTGCTTAGAAAAGCTACAGCCATATCGCGGCAAGTCGTCCGACCTCGTTTTCAAAAACCTTTATCCAGTCATGGATATGAGGGGAAACAAACAGAAGCTTGCTGATCTAAGAGTTATCTGTTTCGGTGTGCGTTTTCCTGCCATGGGAAATTTCTTGTTCGAAGAATCTAAAAAATTATTCAAGGGTTCAATTTTGGGACTGGGGTGGGACTTAGTGGTTAGCATGTTTGCCTCACACCTCCAGGGTTGATGATTCAAATCCCACGTCCACCCTGACCTGTGTGCGTGGAGTTTGCATGTTCTCCCCGTGCTTCGGGGAGAACATGCCACTGGATTCTCCGGATTCCTCCTCCAGTCCAAAGACATGCGCTGTGGGCTGATTGGCATTTCCAAACTGTCGGTAGTGTGTGAATGTGTGATTCTACCTCGCGATGGGTTGGCACTCCGTCCACTGCCATGTGCCCCCAGTTCCCTGGGATAGGCTCCAGGCTCCCCCATGACCCCGTGTAGCATAAGCGGCATGGAAAAGGGATGGATGGAAGGAATTTTGGGACTCAAAGCCATTTTTCCAACACAAAACTGAACTAGGACATTCCTGAGACAGAAAAAGCACATACAAAAAAACAAAACAAAGGGGCACGAGGACAAGGAGCCATTAATACTGATCCTCAACAACTCGTCACAGCTGTATAAAGTTCATGACACACCAAGCAAGGTCACGAGATAAAGAAGTTGGAAATACGAACGGGAAGCTTTGCTTGACGTGCAATTTGATTCGATTACAGTTCAGCAGGTTAAAATTAGATTATAAAACGATTCTCAAATGCACCTCGATTACAATTTTCTACACGAGGATTCTTTTCCTCAACAAGTGGTCCACAAATCTCACACTACTGACTCTCGACCCATATTTCTCACGCGTGACGCTGTAGAGTATGGTACGGCCGTGTATGTGACTGACTAAGGGCACAGACTCTTAGCAATAAATGTTAGAATAGATTTGGTTATCTATGTTTGCCGTATCAGCATTGGGTGCCGATTTTGATACGTGTCTGTTTAAAGGTTCTCTGATTAACCGTAAGGGCTTTCCTACTAGCGCTAGCTTTGACCGCCTCATGGGGTTTCTCATATTGGCTGTTACCAAAGCATTTAATGGCTGTTTTTTTGTGTGTTTTTTTATATTACCCTCGGCCTCATGAAACTCAAAGTGTTCCCAAGTGCCAGCTTTTGCCTTATGCGATGGAGACTTCCTCACATTTTGAATAGAAACACAACATCAGGAAGCTACCGATGGTGGGGGCAAAAAGTTATATATATTTAATAAATAAATAAATAAACAAATAAAGTTTGTTGGTGTGCTTTTAATAATCAATTCTTAAGTTTCTCACATACATACAGAATCTTCCAAGAAAGCACTGTAATACACATACTTATTAAACGATTATTTTCCCCACCCCCAGTTGGAGTGCTGAAATTCTAAGCAGCATACATGTGATGATACATGTGATGTTTACAGTGACATCAAACTAAATTCTACACCAATTATGTTTCCCCCCATTAAACTGAATCATTTATCAAACCGATCCTGTGTTAAGGAAATCAAAGTGTGGGGTGTGTAGACTTTTTATATCCATTCTATGTTTCTCAATCGTAATGCTTCCAATAGTTACTGACCGGTAGGAAGTCCTCTCATTCAATTTCATGAACAGCAATCACTGGTGAACCTACAATTACTGTATAGTGTCTGGTGTTCCCTTTGTTATTGAGGTGTCTGGTGTCATCATGCCAAGATCTAAAGAGTTCTATAAGGCCATCAGAAAACAGGTTGTGGATACCCATGAGTCTGGCATGGGATTTAAAAAAGATCTCCAAATTATGTGAAATACATCATTCCATAATAAAGAAAATAATCTATAAATGCCAATGAGCATATAGGCAAAGACCAGGCCTTTTGGAATAATGTGCTCTGGACAGACGAATCAAAGATAGAGATGTTTGGCCACAATAACAGCAAACTTATGCCACCGACTAAAGGAGAAGCATACCAACTGTGAAGCATGGTGGTGGAAATGTTATGGTTTGGGGTTGCTTCACTGCCTCAGGGACTGGACAGCTTGCATTCTTTGAATCAACCATGAATTCTGCATCATATCAAAGAGCGCTTGAAGATAATGTGAGGCCATAAGTTGTACTTCTTTTTTTACATGACTATGTCAGTCCCTTCAGGATATTGTGCTCACAGAAATTAACACAAAATGAAGGAAAGTCCACCTTGTTATCCACTGAATCAATAATCCCGCCCCTACACACACACACACACACACACACACACACACACATATATATCAAACACACTTTTTTGTCAACTCATGTTCATTTAAATCTTTAACAGTGTACTGGTGCTTTAATTCAACGCAAGCGGGCAGCGCGGGGGGGGGGGGGGGGGGGGTGTTAATAATTTTGCCTCAACGACGAAACTCCCGCTTCAGTGCTTCCCACTGCCGGTGTAAGCAGTACAGAGATTACAAACTACAGTTTTGTCATCATTCCACACAAGAGTCATCATCGTTACACACAGCACGAATGCGATGTTTTCCTGCCCTGATTGATTGACAGGATATAATCGTCCCTGATCATCTGATGTTTTTGATACATCTGTGCATCTCTATTCAAAGGTATTTGTGAATTAAGCTCTGAACTGTGTAATTCATCGTGTACAAGTCGACCACTGGTTCAGGACCACAGACTGCATTTTATGCCTACGTCCCGAACCTTCCACGCAAAAATACAATTTAACTCAAAATAGTGAGTTTCACAAAGATACACGACAGCTGCAAATGTGTAAAACCAAGTAGGAGACGCTAAAATTAATAGACTATAAAATAAACTATAGGCTAATGCAACCAGGGCCGAATTATGAGAAACAGAAATGATTAGGTCTTCAGGCCATACAGTCTGTTAGTTCACCTCACCTCCTGATCCGAGTCCTACTTAATTTTGTCATCTCACGTCTTTTCCCCGGAAACAGAAATTATTAGTTCACCTCTCTAGTAATTGGTTCATTGGTTCTGGTACCGCATGGTGCATTGCATATGTGGCGGTCACCGGAAGAATGAACAACTCGTACCCAAAGACTCGAGAGGTGAACTAATCATTTCTGTTTCCGTACAGAACCTATGGGGATGTTACAGCGCGTGCACGTTCGACACAAGGAACGAATCTGGGACAACTCGCTGTTCTCGGGTCATATTAAATGATTCGTTCAAAATGAACGATTCGTTCATGAACCGACACATCACTACAGCACCGCTGTGACATTCCCAAACTGGAGAAGTTCTGATGTAAGAGTTGCATCATCACTTCACTTCTCTGGAAGTTTTCCCTGCAGCACTGAAACACAGCTACACCCCCAGAAAAACCTCCACAGTGCAGCATTAGCAGTCTGACAGGCGGAGATAAAAGTAGTAGCACAGACCTGATAAGTAAAACACGTTTCAGAGACGACTCCGTTATCGCAGTGTCGTTAAAGCGAGACTTGCAGTTTGTGGAACTTCTGCTTAGCTAGCGACGCCAAGAAGAAACGCTACACGACACGTGACGACGAAAATATTTTCCCCAGCAAACAACAACAACAACAACAACAACCACCCGTATTCGGGTTGCAGAAAAGCCCAGCTAAATGTTTCACTGGCTTGCTTTATAAGCATGTGACTGTTATTATACGTAACCGAGTTAGCAAACAGCTACACAGTAAAGCTAGCACGCTAAACCTGGAGCAGTAATGGACGAGAGTTTGTCATTACTGCGTTTTGAACCTGCTACACTTGCACACTGTTATCTGAAGAGAACAAAACTCCACTCATACTGCTGATAAAATCCTACCGTTAGGCCAGCTGGCTAAAACACACACCGTGAAGCTACTACAGCAGATTAATACATCAACACGCTTTAATCCATAACCGTCAGAATGTCTTATTAACAGCGTGTAATTAATAATAAAACCCATGTTTTTATACTCACCCGGACTAAACATCTCAGTGGCTGTGTCCACATGATGATAACGTGGCGTAAAAGCTCGAAGCTCCCAGGCGCTCTGCACACACAACACCCGACAGCCAGTGCTAGTAGAGTTCACGATGTGCAAGGGCTTCCTGGGAATTGTAGTTTTTGTCATCGCATAGCCGACCCACGTGGCATCCCATGGTTACTAGCATCTTCGACTAGCCAATGCGAACTAAAAGATACTGAGATACCACTGATAAAATGGCAAGACTGCAAATAACAAGAGTAAAAGTATGGATAACTCTTGCTGCTAAACAAAAGAAAACAAAACAAAAAAAAAATGAACTCTTCTTTGAAGGCTTTAAGCTATATTTTGGAATGTGGCTGTGGGGATTTCTGTATATTTGGCCTCAAGAGCATTAGTGAGGTCTTGTATTGCAGGGTTAACAATGTATTAAGTGATGTTCGTTTGGATTGTAATGAAATGCATGACCCACTTTCTCATGAGATTGAGTTCATGGACAGCAGTCCTGACATTTTCCTTTAGAATTCACTGGTATAATTCGGAATTTATTGCTCCATCAATGATGGAAAGTCGTCCTGGCCCAGATGCAGCAAAACAGGCACAAATCATGATACTACCACCATCATGTTTCACAGATGGGATAAGGTTCTTATGCTGGAATGCAGTGTTTTCCTTTCTCCAAACATAACGCTTCTCATTTAAGCCAAAAGTTCTATTTTGGTCTGATCCATCCACAAAATATTTTTCCAGTAGCCTTCTGTCTTGTCCACGTGATCTTTAGCAAACTGCAGAAGGGCAGCAATGTTCTTTTTGGAGAGCAGTGACTTCTCCTTGCAACCCTGCTATGCACAGCATTATTGTTCTGTGTTCTCCTGATGGTGAATCATGAATATGAACATGAACATTAGCCAGTGTGAGAGAGGCCTTTAGTTGAAAATAAATTACCCTGGGTTCCTTTGTGACCTCGCGGACTATTACACGTCTTGCTCTTGGAGTGTTGGTCGACCACTCTTGTGGAGGGTAACAATCTTCTTAAATTTCCTCCATTTGTACACTGGTGGAGTCCAAACTCTTCAGAGCTGGTTTTGTAACCTTTTCAAGCCTGATAAGCATCAACAACGCTCCTTTTTATCCGAAGGTCCTCAGAAATCATGCCTGTCATGCCATGATACACGTCCACAGACATGTGTTGTGAAGATCAGACTTTGATAGATCCCTGTTCTTTAAATAAAACAGGGCACTCACTCACATATGTCCAAAATTCTAAAGGGTTCACAAATTTTCAAGCACCACTGTACTTGAAGTGAACTCTCAGCATAGCAGATGAGTGCTGCTCAGTCAGCTTATCCTTCAAAATGTCAACATGTTTCCTTTATAGAAGAGTTTGTCAAGTTATCAAACACTGACATTATATGATGAATTAAATACCAAATGAAAAGGTGAATTAAGCCAGATAAAACAGCCCAGATCCCACACATTTATTTCAATTCTTTGACCTCGATTTAGTCTATCGTAGCTACGTTATGTTTGCACACTCAACTTACTGTTGGAGCACGATGGAAACAAAATAAAATACAAAATAATAGGATGTGCTGGATCAGGTGCTATTTTATAGGTTCCTGAATAATGAGAGTGAAATCCATATTGTTAAATTAACCAAATTCCCGGTGATTAATGTGGTAATTACAAATAGGACTATTTATTGCATCCATTTATTAGCAATAAACTGTAGTAATATAACACACTGTTATTTTATAAGATGTAGGTATTTATTTTTACCATCTTCTCATTCATTTATCATTGTACTAGGCTTTTTTAGTTTTCATTTTTATATTTCTTGTTTTTATGGTACATTGTATTACGTTTGGCAGCAAAGAAAAAAAACTTGAATAATTTCCTTATTCAGTCAGCATTTTCTGCTCTGATTTATTTTTTTATTTTTTTTGTGATTAAAGGCAAGTGCTTGTATTTAAAGGTCATGAGCTCAGCACCACAGGTGAAATGCCCTGAAATGCGGATGGTTTTCATTATCTGAATGGAGCCCAGAAACTCGAGTTAAGCAGATGCATAACCATCTCTGAATTCACATTTCTCTCTCTCTCTCTCTCTCTCTCTCTCTCTCTCTCTCTCTCTATATATATATATATATATATATATATATATATATATATATATATATATATATACACACACATACATATATATATATATATATATATATATATATATATATATATATATATTTATATATTTATGTATGTATAGCTTTTAGTTGAGAGCAAGTAGAGAGAATATGCAAATTATAGGATCTAATCTACAGTAACATATACTTTGTAAATATTTAAATTTGAATTGAACTTACCTGAGGATTTGTGACACTTGTGAATCATGTATATAATTATATAATTATAATAATTATAATTATAATAATATATAATTGTATGCATATAATCAAAGGTCCTTATTCTATGTTCTGTGACATGAGTGTCAGTTTATTCTGAGTTAATGTAATTAACTGATGTATGTAAGAATAAACTTTAATGTATTTGAAGTAGTATTAGAGAGTTATGGGCAGCACGGTCATATAGAAGGTAGTATCGATGCCTCACAGCTGCAGGGTCTGGGGTTTGAGCCTGAGCTCTGGCGACTGTCTGCAAAGGTTCAGGTTTTTCCAGTGTCCACATGGGTTTCCTCGGTGTATTCCAGTTTCCTCCCACCGCCCAGAAATATGCTGGAAGGTGGATTGACTACTCTACATTGCCCCTAGGCATGAATGAGTGTGTGTATATGTGAGATGCCTGCAGATATGCTCTGCACACAATGTGACTCTAACCAAGCCAAAGTGGATACTCAAGGTGAATGAATGGAGAGTCTGGCTTCCTCTACATTAACATGGGGAAGTTTGACAATGCTGTTTTAGTGTTTTGGTCACACTAATATTTTCAGTCCATTTCTCATAAATTTCCCAATCTGCAGTGAATTGCAAAAACTGGACATGCACACTGGGTATCTGACCCATGACCTTTTTATGTTATGTTATGTTACGTTATGTTATATCGCATCACTTGTATACTATATCAAGCAGTCACATTAAATTAAATTTATTCATTCAGTCTTCATAATGGCTTCATCCTGGTCAGGGTCGCATTCAACAATGAGATTAAAATATTTAATACAGAAAACTGAATCGCAATATGTTAAACCTTTTTGGAACTGTGGAATCCACATGACAATCCTAATTCAAATTTGTGAAAATCTACAGTTTACCTTATCTACACCACAACGAAAAATCAGTGTGTATTTCTAGTGGTTGAACCTAATGGTTACATGTACAGCCATGGGTCTGCAACCAATTGGTTGCAAAATCATCACGAGGGTTATTACTGCGTACCACTCCAGACAATAACACACAGCACTCATAAACAATGAAAATACCAGACTTTATTAAGACTGAGAATGACTCAGTGTTAATACAGCTTATTATTGGAAAAAAAGAGAATCAATTAAGGTGTTGATATTGTTCCTTAGGCTACTGGAGATGAAAATGACTCTTGTGCTGATACAGCTCTCTATTGAGAGTGCAAATTACTTTGGAGAATTACTCACCATAAAGCATGTGGTTTGCTACAAAAGCAACAATCAGTGTGTAAGGTAGACAGTGAACATGTTGCTGCTTCACAAATGTCAAGGGAACCTCCTCTTATCTTCGCCCAGGATGCCATAGCAGATTGAATGGCATTTAACAGAAGAAGGCACCTCTTGCCTGCACAATTACTTCCTTTACCCAATGGGATAACCTGTCTGTAAACAGAAGAGCCACTTTATGGTGCTTTCCAAACCACACAAACAGTTGGCCTCCAATTGGCAGTCAATTCTACATCATGTAGAACCACAGAACCACATTCTCACCTCCAGCTGTAGATAGGCTGATAAATTTATTAATATACAACAGCATGAACATCTTTGGTAGGATTGCAGGGTTTGGCCAACGGGTCACATATTTGAACTCTGGTGCCCAATGTAGATACTGTGCTCCAACCTCATGCATGCAATGCTTACTTGTCTGGCTGTAGTGATGGCCAGTAAAAAGCTGTCTGAAGAGAAAGCCACTGTATGTCTGCTTCTTCCATTGATTTACTGGCAAGTTGCACGAGCTGCATAGTAGCAAGTCCAAATCCCATTGTGGGATTACTGGTATGAGTGATGGACTGAGGCATTCCACGTTAAGAAAAGTTGTGACTAGTTAATGCACGGCAAGCAAAAAGAGTAAATCTGTCCCCTAAGTGCAGACAATGCTGCCGCATATACTTTTTGGGAAGACCCAGCAAGGGATGCATCTTGTTGACACTGCAAAACTGTAAAACATTGTTTACTGTGCAAGATAATGGGTTCATGAGTATAGTGTCAGACCATTAAGAAATAACTGACCCCTTGTGAACATCCTAGTACACTAGGGTTGCTCCCAGGCATCATAACCATAATTTCAGGTGTGTGGTCTCCTGTGCCACCATGACCAGTTCATCAGAGACTAGTCTGTCTAGTCTGATGGGTAGTGGCACAGAGGGCTCATCATCGACCGTGGTCTTTAATTTGGCCATCTCCAAAACTGGCTGTCTGTTGAATGCTCTGCAGTGTCATCACAACAGTGACCACTGTGGGAAGGCATATAATTTTCATTTTGGTCAATCATGTGATGATGTAACTTGCCCCAAAGCATCTGTATCTAAACCACATTGGGCAGCGAGTTGTCTGCTCACAGATCACCTTCCACATTGCTGTAGGTGTTACCAATGAACCGAACTCCATTCTTTAGATATGCCGATCCCCGAGTATTGTCTTGCAGCAAGACACCACATCCTATGTCTGATTGTATCGGCCTTGTAGGTACACCACTCTCAGAGACAGGGGTGCATACACTCACTTCCAGAGCTTGTACACCCACTTCAACATCACCTCAACCATGGTGTTCTCAGTGCACTCTGAAAGTTGTAGTACTCACCACACAGCTTTTATTTAAGGGACGTTGACATGCTGTCACTTGTGCATTGATTATTTCCATTATCAAAATCCACCAGGATTTGGCAGAAAAAAAAACCTTGACACCTTGCCCTAAAATACATAAAAGTTTGGGAAAGGTGATAATTCACACAAGCTATAACTTCATGTGTTTTAAAAAAAAGATTTTAAGATGGTTTTCCAGCATCAACAGAACCCATTCTACTATGTGCCACCATAAACAATACGGCACGTGTCTTATACAGCAATACAAACAGTTGTGGAAAAATGAATGTCAAATATTAGAAATACCGACAACTACTGTGTACCTCAATGCACACTGTGTGATGTTGAAGATTTTGATAAGCAAAAATGAAAAAAAAAAAAAAGATTAGAGCACTCTACTCAGCATCCTAAATCCATTTCATCAACTCTTCAACAAGGTGCGAATGGGAAAGAGGACAAGTAGGACATAACGGGGGCCTTTTATAGGCTGCACATGTGAGGTCACGGTCAAAAGGTGCCGATTTTGTATTAGTACTCAGCTTGTGACCACGACCTCAGGTGTGCAGCCTATAAAAGCCCCCCACTACATCACACCATTTTAGTGTGGATGGAAAACCATAAGAAAAGATTCCTTTTCAAATTTATCTATGTAAAAAAAAAAATGGTGACTAGAACTTACTGCTTTAATGGAGTAGGCCTCAGGAAAAGAAATGGATAATGATTTTGTTAGCTAATTTCTCAGTTCTTAGTTCTAATTTTAAAAGGAGGGATTGCTGAATGTCTTATACGAGATCCAGGGTCATGATAAATAACAGTAAGTTAAACTGCCCTTGCTATGTTACTCATAAAGAAACTGGTATAATTGAAATGTCAATTTTGACCATGAGGGCTTTTTTTTTTTTTTTTCACAGAAAGTGCTGGATATTCATTCTTGGCACTGTTAGCATTAGCATTACTGATAACCTACATACAGTGTCTTTAAAAAAAAAAAAAAACAATATAGAGAGCTAAAGACCACTATTTATATTCATTCATGGTCAAGCATTTCAACTTAACAAAAATACATACAGACATACAGACCAGATTTAATAATTTATTTTGTGATAGATTATTTATACACAATTGTTTTGTTTTTTTTTCCAATGTCAAATATACACATCATCAAGCAATACTTTATTCACAGACCTGCAATTTCAGTTCTTCTTTAGCCTCCTTGTTTCACAGACTAATCGGTTGTCCAGAAATGAAGAGAGTATCTTTTGGTGCTTTACTGTGCAAACCAAACAGAATAAAAGAAAAGGAGTAGGATGAGATGTGACTATACCGTTTTCATGTGTCAGCAACTCAGTAACACCCAAGTACTAAGCGTCTGGTCAAAATGAAGCCAGAGTATAGAAAAATAATATTTAAATGACACTGAATTGGTTCTTCCACTAGACACATCATGTTAAAGGTGATCTCTTTCTTTACAGACGTTACTTTTCACTCATCCACTGGTTATCTATAGGGTGGATAAGGGCACAGAGTCTATACTAATGCATATACATTTTCAAAGATTTAGAATAGCAGCTTTAATCACCCATATCTTGTCATAATGCACAATTCATTTAAACACCTGCCTGTAATCCAAGTTCTACTATTTAGATAAGAGGAGAATCCAAAACAAGATTAGTATTATCAAATTATTATGTAGTATTATATTATTCAAATATTGGGAAGAAAGTATGCCTCCCCTTCCATTAATAGACTATAATCTAAGGATCAAGTGACAATTTGGGCATACACACACACACACACACACACACACACACACACACACAGATATATATATATATATATATATATATATATATATATATATATATATATATATATATATATATATATGTGTGTGTGTGCGTGTGTGTGTGTGTGTGTGTGTGTGTGCATTTTCTGGGTGCATATGCTGTGTTAAACATGTGCCAGATGTCCCAATGACAACAGAATACCTTCCTGATGAAGAGTATCTATGCCCACTTTCTGTCTTGCTTACACTGTAAGTTTGACAGAGTAAAATACACCCAGGTGTGATGATGAGCTGCTTTAATACTGGGTGCACAATATAATAGCACTGGGTGCTGTTCCAGTTTCTGAATCTGTTACAATCAGTGCTATGTTCCTGACATTTACAATATCATCCTCATGACATTTCTGAGAGCTCAGGGTCATATAAAGGAACAATACAAAATTCACTTTGCATCTTTCATTCTTCCCAAATTTCTAACAGTCAGACAGACAAAATTCAACAAAAACAAGAAATAAATATTCATTTAATTGAGCTTAACTGAGTTGCCTTTGTTCACAATATATACAAAAAAAACTTGGAACAAAAACCTCCTCAGCACCTTGGTAAAAACTCACTGTCCACCATGTTGACCATTTCTTATGAGATCCATATAACCTTAAGAAAGTAGAAGAGACACACAACACATAACAACATCCCATATGTTGGCCATTCGCTTTGGTACTCTTCATCCAAAGTAAGGTTGTTCACTCTGAAAATTGTAGTCTGGACAGACCTTCTGCACAAGCTTGTAGTCGATGCTGAAAAAGGAGATGAAGATGCAGATGACTTTGAAGGGCTTGGCACAGAGCCAGGCGGCATTGGATTGGGTGTGCTCGGTGAAGCAGGTCTGAGATGGGTCGTACAGACATGGTTTGGGCTTCTTAGAGCGGTTGGTCTTCTCATACTCTACACGACAGTTGAAGGTCTTGATGTCTTTGGGATCAATGGTTGACTGATGAGGCTGGTGAAACTGGATCTCTGGCTGATGGAGGGTACTCTGCTGCTGAACCACCTCAAACTCCACTACCTTTGATGGTGGGACGATGCTGACAGAGACATTGCTGAGGCTCGACGAGTTGTGGCGGAAGTAGACAGTGAATGTGCCATTGACATGGTCCACAATCTTGCCTGTCACCAGCAGGTTAAACTTTAGGGTCTTGACGCTGAAGTAGAAGTCGCCCCAGCCAAAGATTTTCTTGGTCTTCATGGCAGTTTTGAGGGGAGGTTTGCGCTTGGAGTGGTAGCCTGTCTGATCCAGGAGATGTGACTGGTTCCTGGCCCAATCATATGGGTTCGGTAAGCCAAAGGTGGGTGGCTTGGGTTTCATAGGTGTGTGGTCCATAGAGGAGAATATCCTGGAGGTCTGGAATGGGGGTTTAACTCCTCCACCTGCCCCTATGCCCCCTCCTCCAGCTCCACCATAAGGAAGGGGCTTCAAGACAGACCCTGCTGTGCCTAGCTCCAGGTAATCCAAAGATTTCCCAACCTGCTTTTCCAGGCCATGAACCTACGAGAAGACACACAGGAACAAATGGTCAAACAGGCACTGAATATGGAAATATTTTTGTACTGAAACTGGAAAACAGTGGATCTCTCATACATGAACAAGTAGGAAATGGGTCAACAAAGGAAATGGGGTTTGTGTAGAATTCACAGATTGACAGATTCACCTTTATTTAATTTATTTAAAAATACATGTATTTCAGCGAAAATCCTATACTGAATATACTACTGGTTAAGTTATTCACTTGCTGGACAGAGCATGTGTTAAGCACTTGGGGACTGATTTCCAAAAACAAATATATGATAAAACGATAAAAAAAAAAAAGATTAAAACTAAGTACGTTTTGGTTTGTGATCCACACCATTGGTGTAGGATTTCTGCTTTTACGATTAAAAACAACGTGAATCCAACTCAATCTTTTTTCATTTTCATGATCAGTGTCTTCTGCAATCCTCCATCAATATCTAATAATAAAGAAACTTTTGCCTACTTTTAAATGTCTTTTGATTTCGGACTCTATCACTACACAGAAGCGCTGTAAACAATATATTAACCAAAAACATCACGTCAGGTTTACATGCCCCTCCCCCTGCCACTACCTCCTATTTACAAGTAAAAAAGCTCAGCCTGCTTCGACACATTACATTTATAAAGAACAACAACTTCGGATTTACTGCTTTACTACATACGGATGATATTTTTTCTTTATTTATCTGTACTATTGAAGATTGTCAGGCTCATGTTCCAGTAACAAGCCTTGTTTTAAAGCAGCTTTTCGTGTGTGTGCGTGTGGGGGGGTGTGTGTGTCGTGTCAGTAGTGCCTTTACACTGGCCCTGTGCACTGTGGCAATTTACACCCGACTGTTTCTTTGTCAAGGAACATTCTTAAAGGTCATCGTCACATAATAGGACAATTTCTTCCTCATTTTTGTGTCCTGGAGCTTCTTTACGCTCTACTGTCTCAACCAAAGCTGTTTCCCTCATCAGTGTGACCCCCCCGCCCCCACCCCCACCCCTGACCTAAAATATAAAACATTTACACCCTAATCTTCAGCTTTTCTGTTCTGAGATCTGATTCATTAGCACATACACATATGATACGTCTTCAAGTGCGGTCTACCCTGTAGAATAAATAATGTATTTGTCCTGATGCAGGGTGTTTGCATTATTAATAGCATCATTCACTTTTTTAGAAGTCATTCTGAGTACTATAAAAGACGTTTTTCCTACAATCGATCATGTGAAATGATATACATAATAATATATATATAATAACGGAGTACAGTATGTTTCAAACGGCTCCCTACTCTTCTTTGTCCATGATGTTGCCATGTCTCAGTTCAGTGTACCTAATTCAGATGGTGATAGTAATCTGCACTGCTGTGTCATTGGTTCAGCACACACACACACACACACACACACACACACGTTTGTCTTAATACACTTAAGAGTACCTTCCACGGACATAATTACTGATGCAGTTTAATTCATGCAATTCCTACACCTTCTCCGCAAGCACACAAGGTGTAGGAATTGCATGAATTAAACGGCATTAATAATTACACTCACATCACTGACACTTCAGACTTGTCTCTTCTTCCGACTTCAGTCAGTGTGCTGTCACTGAAAGGTGACAGTTCAGAGGAAAAGCCTTTATGTAAGGATTCACTGACAGGAGGTCGACCTCGTCTTATTCCAATTCAACTCGGCCACTTTGAGGCAGACGCCTCCACACACACACACACACACACACACACTCACACACACTCATCAGTCAACAAAGCTGACACCAAATTCATGTCGCCATTTGTTGCAACATTTTTCAATGCTGTTGCTAATGCCTCCTACCGTTCAATTAATTGAACTCACAACACCCTTCCCCTACCTGTCTTTCACACTGCCCACATCAGGGGAATTGATGAGAGTGGAGTGATATTGATCACTGGACCCACAGATTAAAAAAAGAGATGGTGATGAATGACTATTGACTGGATAATGACTTCTGGCGGCCAGTTGCCACTGGACACTGATGGAAGAGAACTTGATACTTCAAACCACTTGGCTGTAACGCTGCTCACCTTTTAGATAAATGATCACAATGCAGTAATCACATAAATATGAAAAAGATATGTTATTCTTTCATTCATCTTCAATAACCGCTTTATCCTGCTTAGGGATCGTGTTGGATCTGGAGCCAATCCCAGGAACACTGGATGCTAGGTGGGAATATACACACTGGACAGGATGCCAATCCATCATAAGGCACCACACACACACACACACACACACAGTGGCAATTTCGACTGCCCAGTTCACCTACTGGCATGGTTTTGGGATGTGGGAGGAAGCTGAAGGAAGCTGAATAGACCCATGCGGCAACCATGAGCTCAGGATCAATTTTCAACACACACAACTGGTACTACTCCTATTCAGTTTTGGGAGGATTACATTAAAATGCGTTCTGTTACAGTTACAAATTACTTCATAAAAAACGTACCTGTAATTCGTTCACTCTGTTTTTTGACATAACTGTAACGGATTACAGTTGCCAGTTGTTTGTATCCTGATTACGTAACGCCGTTAAATGAATTCCGCTACTCCCCAAGCCTGCTCCTATTAACAAAATGCTATCACTTTTATTGCATCTGGATGTAAGAAAGCGTTTTACAGAACTGGGTCTGCTGCGGTATCTTGCAAAAAGATCATTTACACAGCATTACCAGCAGAGCTGTACTGTAAGATCCAGCGTGGCATGTTAAAAGCACAGGCACCTTGGCCTCTTCTTGCCCTGACGCGCTGCCAAGTCAGCACCGTAGAACATAGACATCTTCTGACGTGCCATCTGTTATGCCAAACCCTGCCCAGCTTGGCTCCCTATTACCATGACAACAAGCTCCTTCCACGTACACCGACCCCTCACCCTTGACCCCATGCTGACAGATGACAAGATACAAGAAGTGGCCTTCTGCACACGGGAAGGTTTCTCTGCCCTCCGGTAACTCATCCATCAGTATATGAACATCAGTCTCTAAGTGGCATCTAACATTCTACTCGCTATGGATCAATTATGATTGCACAGCGCTGCACATTGATTTGACTGCTGTCACAGAAAAAAAAAAAGCAAGTCACGATGTACAAGATTAAATATGGGATTTTAAACAGCCTCTTCCAAGTGGACATTTATCAGTGCTGAGAAAGGAGGTAGCAGACGGCAGCTGAATAAAAATCAGATCGTTTTCATTTTTTTTTTTTTCGGCACGGTCGTGTCTGATGAAAAATTCTTGATAGAGGTTTTCCATATGGTCTTGCATTTTAGACTTGAACGAATGTACTTTAAAACAGCCTTTTTCAACTTTTATCCAGCAGTAGATGTGGCCTAGGTAATCCATTTTAGTATAAAGGGCATGCTGAAAGGTCAGTCTACATTCGTAAATAAAGTTTGATAACAATTAATCTGTTGTTTTCTCCCTCTTTCTCTCTCTCTCTGTACCTATAGGAGAACAGACCTAGTAATAATGAGGGTAACAGTGCTCCAGTCCTTCATATCATGCCTACTCAGCATGGTTCACCCTCCCTGGGATACACATACAACTGCACATCTGCTTTAGCTCCTGACCAACACAGATGCTGTCATATCATAATGAACTGCTGGAGGTCACTTCTGCCAACCCAGTTTAAAACATCCTCTGCTCCAAACTAAGTTTTCCAGTAATCCCTGGGCTACACTACAAGATTTATTCCATTCCTGCCTCACGGACCACTACAACCACCACATACACAACACACTCTACAAAATGTGCCTACAAATAAAACCCCATGCACTTTCAGATTATGCCCTTAGAATCTGAGATCATACAAATTTCCTGCCAACAAACATGTCAAAACAAGCATGACTCTTCATCTCGGCTGTCGCCGGTCTTGCACGCATGATGTCAATATCGCGCTTTCCCATGCGACTGTCGGCTTCGAATGTTTGAGAATATTAATCATATTAAAACCGAGGTCGCGGCTGGACTGGGAGTATATTGGAGGGGTTAAGATTTGATGTGACACACCCGACGCCACAGGATAATCTAATGAACATAATCGTCTGAGACCAGCCCAAAATCGCAATCTTTTTCAATGGCCAAGATAGTCAGTCTGATCATTCTTTAACGCAGCCTAGGTTTAAGGGAGGATGATTGCCTTCTATCTTTAATCAGCAGTGTTGCTGGATATCAGGCCACATGCTAACAAAGCATTTACACTCTACATTGGAGTGATGACTCAGTGCTGTAGCAGAAAGTAAAAGCGCTGCTAAAAAATGACTCGCAAGTTTTTGCAAATATGGACTTTTCTGAGGAATGACCTCAGCAGTGACCTCAAGCAAGTCATTACGAACCACAAGAATAAACACAGACAAATGTATAGAGGTCGACAAAGATAAACAGTGACGTTTTTGTTTTTCGGTTGTTTTATGTTCTAAGAGTGCATTCTTACCAAATTGTTCAGTTCAATATCTTCTACATAGACAGGAAATCGCAGCAATAAATCCCTTGAACTAGGTCGAATCAAGCTCAGCTTCGTTGTTAGTCACTCTTCAACAACACGCATCTACAACTCGGAAAGGAAGCGATATTAAACTCAAACCTTCTGTCTTTTACAACAGCAATAGGAAGAGAAAAAAAAAAAAGGGACTCTGATTTACAATAGTGTCTCTCCTTCCAATACACCTCCCTCTCTCTCATACTCTACAAGGAAATAATGGCCTACTGAGCCAAGCACAAGATGGAATGATCTTCAACGCTGAGCTATGTATACATATGTAGGTCTTGAAGAATTTAATATAAAGACAATTTGATTAAGGTACGTCTGAGAAAGTTCATAGGAGGAAAAATGCCATTATTGAGGACGAGAGCGGAGAAGGGGGATGAGAGAGCACTCCGGCTTCTGAGTACGAGGGCCATTAATAATCGCTAACTTCATTTGAGCATCTTAAGACAGTTCTCGGTGAAAGTTGGAAAATAAGGCACCAGAGGAGGAAGTTAGTTCTGCAGATCAGACACACAACGCACTAAAGCACACAGAGGATTTCTGGGTTTCACTGAAGTACAACAGTTCTGTATCGATGAAAAGCTTGAGATCGATGGCTACCATGTTAGGTTGATTCAGTAATTTCATCGCTCCCAGTCTCTTGGCAAGTAGAAAAGACAGTGCTCACTTTCAATAATGAAGAAAGCAAAGGCAAGAAACTCCTTAATTGTTGCTGTTTTGCCATCTTAGTCTTTTTTTTTTTTTTTTTTCAGGATAAAAAAGGAACATTACAAAGGGCATTTAGAAAATGAGACAGTGCGCTGAATAAGAAAAATGTGCACTGCCATTTCTCACCTACACACACTCTCTCATTTCTCTCTCTCATTCCATTTGTGAGTGTCCAGTGTTGTGCCTACGCGGACAAGTTGCTTCTCCCAGAGGAATGATGGGAGTATGAGTGCCTCTCTCTCTGGCTCACTGACCGCCTGGTCCTTCCTCTAATAATTGGAGTTTTATTTCCCACAATCAATTCATTTCAGCTCAGCCTCGAGCACATTGATCCTCTGTCACTGACACCACACGTACGGCCGATACACACACACACACACACCGCCCACCACTACGACTGGACAACACAATATCTATGGATACAGTTGCAGAGTGCCTGAACACCAAAACATTGACATCTACAGAACATGGGGTCTACGACTGGAAACAGTTTGAAATAATGTTATCTTATGGTATTCCACTATTCCATTTTCCTGTTGTCCTTTTCTAACTAGGTATTTAGAGCCACAATGTGCAATGATATTAAATCTAGGACTGGAACTGGGACAATTACTTGAGTACACATTTGTGAGAACACAATAAATGTGCTAATGAACTTTTTTCTTTTTTCTTTTTTTTTATTGTTATCTTGCCACTTTGCGAAATACATTTTGCTTTGATTAAATTCAGTAGCAAACAACAAAATGAGAATTTTTCCTGAAATGGAACTGTATTCGTTATTTAAATGTTCTTGGGATTGTCAGGCCAAAGTTATACTTGCTTTTCACTACACATGGCTGCCATGGGTGTTCTGCTTTCATTTAGGTGTGACAGTTGCTACATGTGCAAATGGTCTCCCATTGCAAACGTGGAGAGAGTATTGAAGCAGCATAATGCAACTTCTTGTTATCAATTTCTCACATCTGTAGGATGAAAAAAATATACTCTCTATTGTGGTAATGAGAGGTTTAATGGCCTGATATCCCATCTACATGGGCACTGCTACCACAGTTTCTGGGATTTTCTCATGATAAATACCATAGCTTCCGCAACACATTTATCTGTTCTGTTTACCTTGATGTGCAAAATGAGAGGATAGAAGATATTACGTTGGTGGCAATGGATGTGTCGACTCTGGTCTGTTCCCAATGAACAGAGCATTACATTTTACATATGTATAAAATGTATGCCGCTAAATATACGTTGTCATGCATCAGGTTTAAGCTCGTCCTTATAGTGGCACTGGGAACTGAGTCTCAACACTTTACAATCATTTCAGACTCCGAGGCCAACGCTGTACTGTTAACTATCTAGAGGTACCAAATACCTGTAACAGTGAAATATTTTGACAAAACTGAGCACAATTCAGTGCAAACAATGCAGCACAAATCTGTTATATTCTTATGCCGGAATGCAGTTTTTTTCTTTCTCCAAACATAACGCTTCTCATTCAAACCAAAAGTTCTATTTTCGTGTCATCCACCCACAAAACATTTTCCCAATAGCCTTCTGACTTGTCCGCATGATTTTTAGCAAACCGTACATGGGCAGCAATGTTCTTTTTGGAGAGCAGTGGTTCTTGTCTTGCAACCCTGCCATGCACACCGCTGTCGTTCAGTGTTCTACTGATAGTTCTGCTATGGTGGATAGTTGCTTAGAAGTGACCCTGTGTTCCTTTGTGACCTCAGAGTCTATTACACATCTTGCTCTTGACATGACCTTGGTTGGTATATCGTTGTTGGTCCCCACTCCTCACTCCAATCTGTCTGACTGTGGATTGGTGGTCCAAACAGTCCAAACTGTTTAGAGATATGGTTTTGTATCCAGCGTGATGAGCATCAACAACTCTTTTTCTGAGGTCTTCAGAAATCTCCTTTATTAATGCCATGATATACTTCCACAAACATGTGCTGTGAAGATCACACTGTACCTGATCTTTAAATAAAACAAAGCCCTCACTCACACCTGATTCTCATCTCATTGATTGAAAACACGGACTCTAAATTCACCTTGAAATTAACGGCTATTCCTAGAGGTTCACAGAATTTTGCAACTCACAGATATGTAACATTGGATCATTTTCCTTAATAAATAAATGACCAAGTATAATATTTTTTTCTCATTTCTTTAATTGGGTTCTCTTTGTCTACTTTAAGGACTTCTGTCAATGATGTCTATGATGTTTTAGGTCAGATATAGGTATAGAAAATTCTAAAGGGTTCACAAACTTTCAAGCACCACTGTATATGATAACAGGGTGAGGTAACTATTCCGATATATATATAATTCATATAATGTAATTAATGTAACGGATAATTGTATTCAAATTCCATTATTTATGTGTGGATTCACACCACAAGTCCACAGTCCGCCAGACAGTGAAACATTTAACAAAAAGTGAAATGAATAATGATACCTACAGGGGAGATGCATTTATCAGTTAATTAGAGTTAACTTGATCTATTTAAATTAATGTTAAATTAATCCCATGATTGGGAACAAATGAATTATGAATGAATTGCAAATCCGATTTAGTCATAAATGTGCTGTGATAGAATCAAAGCTTCATACCAAATTGTACAAAGCTGCTATTTTCTGCAAATAGCTAATAAGAACAGAAATAATATAGCATACAGTAATAATGTCCATCTTATGTGTCCGTTTACTATAGAACCGGCAGGTGTACAAAGTTACACGGTTATCACACGTACGTGCACTGCGTAAATGATATCTTAGCAAACAAATATATCTTGAATATAGGAAAATTCAACTTATGTTTCTCTTTACTAGACTGTTTTTTAAACAAATACAAGATTATTAAGCATATTTATCGATTTTTTTTAAATACTCGATTTAATCTTGAAACTGTCTAATTCTCCTGGCAGATACTGTAATTTTGTCCATCCTTTAGTGATATAGGTAAAGGTTTATTTCTAGAAAGAAGGTAAATTATCTGCCAATAAAACAAGACCAAGCTTAATAGTAAATATGTTTAAGAACAGGCTGAATGGAAGTATTTGCGGTATAATAATATCATAATATGAAACATTGGATATCTCCTATTGATAAGATCTCTCTCTCTTTTTTTAAAGCATGATTATTAAAAAGAAGGAGGTAGAGAGAGAGAAATATTGCACTGCAAGTGAAATATGTTTAAAGTATACAGCTGCTGGCAGAAATGTAAGACACATAACAAAAGCATGAATACAATATAATAAACATGGAAGAGTCATATATCAATGTCCACAAGCCACCGAAAACAAACCTCCATGCAGCCCAAAGTAAAATGTTTTAGGATCAGCCAGTGATTAGTACAACCAGCATGCATTTAATGTGACTGATGTTTTCTCAAATAAAATCTTTTTTATATGCATTTATCTTATTTTTGTAAGACAAATATTATATTGTGTGTTGACATGAAACACACTAGTTTGCATAGAGTTGTAAGTTTAACATAGAGAGAGAGAGAGAGTACTCAAGCTGCCAAAATTTTACATCATACTATAGATCATAGTTGTTGTGAGTACGGTCACCGATAGCTATTTGTGGGCAAAATGCTTTAAAAAAAAAAAATGTATTTAGAGCTCTCTTTAATAGTTGCTTTTGGGATTTATTGTATAAAGTGAAATGAAGAGGTGGAGAGAGTGGAAGAGTTGACTTAATTATTTTTAAAAAAATTAAAAATTAACGTTCTATTAATTTGGGATTGAGAGCAAAATACAGCCAGTGACGCAGGATATGCGAATCATAAATGATTATGTCAAAACTTGGGACGGGGGCGGGGTTGTGGCGGCGAAAGAAAATGAATATTGCTTGAATGTAGTCATCAGTTTCAACTTGAGCCTTTCTACAACATTTGTATTGCAATCGAGGCTGAGAATGAGAGTTCTTTCTATTTTTTGACAATTATTAAAGAAACTTTTCCTATGAAACTGGATGTCTGGAACTGACATTTAATTATGAGAAGCAAATACAGCCCAGGGGGAAAGAGATAAACCACTGGGGAGGGAGGGAGGGAGAGAGAGAGAGAGAGAGAGCGCGGATTTTGCCGTCCAATGGTGTCAATGGATTATCATAAAAAAGGGAAGCGACGGCCGGAGTTAGCGCGTATCAGAGAACAGAGCAATGGAACTGAGACTGATAACGACATGACAGAGGGGGAATGGAAGAGAGAGGCTGTACAAAAGGAAAAGACTCGACCACAAAAAAAGAGAAAAGACAAGAAAGTGAAAGACTGATTGAAGTACCGCCCCAGAAGAAGTGCCGCTCCTTAATTGTTGCCGTCATGCATTCCTCATCTTTTTTTTTTTTAGTATAAAAAGTGAGAGAGAGGGAAAGGGCATTTGTTAAATGAGGGGGTGCGATGAATGAGAAAAATGTGTGCTGTCATTTCTCGTTATTGGTTCTGAAAGGAAAGAGTCTCATTAAAATGAGCCTGTTGTTGTGGCTCTTGTCATAACAAGAGGCTAAAGAGACAAACAGCCCCAAATGCTCTAATGATGCTAGCAGTCAAACAGCAGCAGACTCACTGGATTTATGACAAAATCTACATTTATTTCATATATATATATATATATATATATATATATATATATATATATATATATAGATATATATATATATATATATATATATTTTTTACTGCTGCTGCTTTTTACACACCAAATGAATTTATTTATCCATGTTCTCAAAATCCTATAAATCACTGCTTTAACACAAAGTTAATACGATCACATAATTACACACTATAATTGTACAATTAATTACGATACAGTATTGTCCACACAGCAGTTTTTCAAAGTATATTACAGTTTTCAAAAAGCATAAAGAAAGTCTATTTAAAATAAATGATAGCGTTTTCAACTCACGGTAATTCTAAGGAATTCTGTTCTGACGTCACAAATTATTATAGTCAATAGCATCTATATGGGCGGTGGGCATCTACACGGTGGCTTAATGGTTAGCAACACTGGATGCCAAGTGTTGGCTTAATGAGAGTTATGAGAGTCACGCCTCCCGGGCCGGGGATTCGATTCCCACCGTGGCCCTGTGTGTGCGGAGTTTGCATGTTCTCCCCGTGCTGTGGGGTTTCCTCCGGGTTCTCCGGTTTCCTCCCCCAGTCCAAAGACATGCGTGGTAGGCTGATTGGCGTGTCTAAAGTGTCCGTAGTGTATGAATGGGTGTGTGAGTGTGTGTGTGATTGTGCCCTGCAATGGATTGGCACCCTGTCCAGGGTGTACCCTGCCTTCTGCCCGATGCTCCCTGGGATAGGCTCCAGGTTCCCCCGTGACCCTGAAGGAAGCATAAGCGGTATATAAGATGGATGGATGGAATAACATCTATATGAAATGTGTCCACTGGTGACAGCCATACAATAAAACTAATGTGTGGCCAAGGCTTATCAATGCTTGGGAACAATATCCTATTGTGTGACCAAGGGTTTGCAAGGCTTGAGAATGAGATCATTACACTGTGGCTACCACTTAGTAATGTGAGAGAACGAGATAATTAAGCTTGGCCACATGTTAATAAGTCATGATTGTTGTGTTGTGTACCCAACCTGGTGTGCACGAACAGTATATACAGGATTTTACAAAAATCACCACACACTTGGGGGTAAAAGCTAGTTTACATGTGTCATTTATTATTAATTACTATACATAACTTCTATTTCCTATCATAGAATTCAATTCAACTAAAACAATAAAATTCTTAAATCTAAATTCATTAATTTGTTTTCCTTCCACTTTTCTGAAAATCTCAGTTCAGTTATCTTTTAATGGTAAGAGCATTAAGTATATTAAGGATATTAATATTAAGTCTTAACTTTTTAGGCTGATAAAAAAGTTTCAACAAAGATTTCAATATGATTTTATATTAAAGAACAACAGAGTAGAGATCTTCCCACTGCTACATTGAATATTTTGTCTAGTTATTATTATACAATAAATGATAGAACTGAGATGTTCAGTAATTTCTATACTATACAAAAATCTTTCTGCATTGGAAACCATTGCAAGGGTAAGCAATAAATTACTTACCCTTGCCAGCAATGCATAAATGTAAATGAATGAATGAATAAATGTGAATGAGTTTCCAGTCCTTTAGCTTTAGCTGGAACGTGTAGTACACTATCACTACATGTGGCCTACAATGGACCAACCACGGGCTTTTGTTACTTGCGAGAGTATCACATTTACTCTCTACTAAGTTCTTCAAACAAACATCTTATAACTCTAGAATGTGATTATGTGATTTTTTTTCATCCAGTAACAATACCTTGCTCTGAAACGCTCACTGTATAGAACAGTTCAAAGGTTAATTTACCAGACTTGCATATATGTATGCACACATGTAAGTTTGGGTAGCCGAGATTCAAGATTCTGAAGCTTGTCACCAGAAAAGTGTTAAATAAGTATCTAGCTGAGGCTAGCTATAAATAAATAGGAAGCAGTGGTGTAGAACATCAGTGTTGGATGGGCCCTTTGCACAAAAAAAAAAAAAAAAAGAAACAAAACAGAACTATATAGACTCAGGTAAAACAACTTTATATAGGCAAAATGATTTCTGGTAAGCCTTACAGCCGATTATATCATTATATCACATATTATATCATTTGTTTATCACCTTTTCTATAAACACACTTCATCTTTGTCAATGCATCTGAGACTAAACCTGGAAGATGTGTCTTGAACTATTGGAGAACTTCAACACAGAAGATTAAGACAATATTCTGATTCCCACCCCTGGAATATGCCTGTTTTAATTGAAAATTTGTTGCATGTAACACCTTATTCCGAAAATCGACTGAAAGGAGATGTATGCGTATGCAAAAAGAAAATCCACTTAAAGGAGATGTATGTGTATGCTCAGTCCGCAAGGAATTGTGGGTGCTAACACATGTTTAGCTGTAGGGATACTTAGAAGAACCATGTATACAGGAATATTCCGATGCCTGTATGCATATAAACACCATATTCGGCATATGGCTGCAGCCCGAATGTAAACCTTACATGGAATTTGATATGCATGTAAACTTAGTCACAGAATAGCTGAATTTTGAACTAACTAAGAGCTGAATTAACGCTTATAGTGAGAAGGATGAGTGTTTTGTTTGTTCAGTGTCAGGAGGTGGTAGTCTGAACTAGAGGGTACTTGTTGATGAGGAAGACCTTCAACAAACTTCAGGTTAAACTCTGCAGGTTTAGTTTAGTGATAGTTCAGATAGTGAACCATTTATTCTCACTGTGGCTGCGGATTATTTGCCCCGGACACTCGGCGACTTGCACTGATATTTCAAGCTGTTTCAATAACACTTCTCCTAAATGGCGTTTGATTCCATTTGGCTTTCTTCCACTGCATTGTTGTTGTTGTAGCAGAAGTGTGAAAAGGGCCCATTACAGCCGAGTTGTTGATATATCTTATGGAAGCAATGGCAAGAAGGCCAGTGTTGACCAAATTTCCAATTCCTCCATTGCTGACAACAGCTTACATTAAAAAAAAACAGTCTGAGAAAACAGTCTGTAAAAAGGCATGCCGAAGGGAAAAGCAATAAGAAGAAGGGAAGACAAGAGTGAACATCTATGTGGCTTTTCATTACTGGAGAGACCTGAGAGATTTGGAGGGCTGGAAACGGATGAGGAGCTTGCTTCGTTGCTTGACAAATCATTTGACTTGCTAGGTTGTTGGGTCAATCTTTCAGAAAAAAAAAAAAAAGATCATCCTAAACACTTTGTGGACCATGAGGCTACATCATGAATCCATTGCACCGTGTCTCTGAGGGAGGGGCTGTGGAGAGAAGCTTGGATTGATGGTGTGGCATTAAAGAGAGGGACTGTTTCAGTGGCTGACGTTTGGCAGAAGTTAGTAAAATCACTTACTGCAGCTTCAGTAGATAAAACTTGGGGCTCCTGAGTCAAACAGCAGAAAAGTCTTGCCCCTAAATTTGAGATACTGAATACCAACGATGCCACAGCCATCCGTCGCAGGAGTTCAAGACAGCAAAATTTGTCCTGCTCTCTGGGTGGAAGAGATGGCATTTCTGTCTCTTCTCTGTCAGTCAGACTGCGGCAAGCCAATTGTGAGCATCTGTATGTGGAAAATGGCAGACACCTCTTTTGTCTGAGTGTTTTCAGCTGCGCTGTGGCACAGCATGAGCAACAATTTGAAATCTCTGAGAAGCTCTGAAAAAGTTAGCTTTCACCCTCCCTGGCAGGTAGCTGTCGTGTCATGAGCTGTCTAGTAGGTGGGAATTCGCAAACGACCAAATTGGGGGAAAATTGACAAGTGCCCAAATTTGATCAGTGGCATTATAGTTGTCAAGCAGTCTTTGTTACTTTATTCTACACACTAGAGTTGCACAAGGTATGGAAAGTTTGAAACCTTATTAACACTGGTAATAACATGGTAAATATGTAATGAAGCCATGTTTGAATGATTTAGTTACTTATATATTTAGCATATGAAGAGGTTTGTATAAAAATGAGGAAATTGTAAATCAGTAACAGTTACATGCAACAATCTGAAATTTGTGTGTTCAATGACTTTAGTATGTTTTTAATACCTCTGCCACTAGGTGAAGGGGACGTTATGGGTTCTCCGTATGTCTGTCCAAGATTAGAGTGATACAGATCATTAGAGTGATATCTCAAGAATGAATGGTTGAATGTAAGATTTATTTGGAATCATCATTGTAATCAGCAGATGAACTGATTAGAATTTGAAATTGATCTAAACAGTGTCAAGGTCACATCCAGGCCAGATGTCTGAAACGTTTTTTCTTAAATAGCGTCCTTTCTGTTCGAGGTATATTTTAAGGATATTTCAGGCACACACATTTGTAGCAAGAAGGACTAGAATTGTTGTTGGATTAGGCATTCAAGCTGATGGCGGTGGCATCGAGTTCTACATGTTTAATTATTCATGACAACATATCATTGCCATTGACAATTGCGACACTACATCTGTTACTGGCACTGAAGTCAAAAGTGACAACCCTACACCACACACTAAAACATGTACACTGACATGGTTATGTGTGTGTATGTCTGTGTGTCTGTTGCAGACAGCAGCTACATGGGAAGGAGTCTTTTCAGAAATACCAACAGTCCTCACTTCACCCAACCACTCTGTCTGAGCTACACCTGTCCCACCAGTTCAGAGACGACACCATTCACTCCATCACATCACACTGTGTGTCAGACAACTTGAGTGTGTGTGTGTGTGTGTGTGTGTGTGTGTGTGTGTGTGTGTGTGTGTGTGTATGCGTGCGTGTGTGCGCATATGTGTATGTGTGTGTGAGACTAAGGGCATTGCAGGCGGCCGGGGCAAGTCTGGTGTCTCAACATGCGGTGGCTTTCACCCTTCTGGACAAGGTCCACAATTTGCAGACAAGGCACAGTGCAGAGAAGACTCTGGGCAGCTAGCATGCTGTTAGTATGGAAAAGTCTAATTACAGAATTATTAAGCAAAACATGTTTGGATTGCTGCACACTGAGCTCAGAGACTGCTGCCCAGTGCTTAAAACGAACACCTTATGACTCACCAAATACGAGGAAAATCTGCCACTGACGGGTAAATTCATTTACTTAGCAGCCACTTTGACAGATACAGTGGCGTCTGTGCCACTCACAGATTTGTAATGCCCAAGTATAATATTTTTGTCTCATTTATTTAACTGGGTTCTCTTCATCTATGTTTAGTGTGAAAATCTGATAATGTTCTAGGTCATATGCAGATATATAGAAAATTCTAAAGGATTCACAAACGTTCAAGCACCACTGTAAACTTAGAGTGTTGCTCATTCTAATGAAATAATTGTACTGTATGGTATATACATTGATCCGCCATAAGATTAACATCACTGACAAGTGTATAACATTGATTATCCCATTATAATGGTACCTGTTAAGGGATGGGATATATTAGCCACCAAGTGAACAGTCAGTTCTCAAAGTTGACGTGTTGAAAGCAGGAAAAATGGGCAAGTGTAAGAATCTGAGCGACTTTGACAAAGGCCAAATTGTGATGGTTAGATGACTGGGTCAGAGCGTCTCCAAAATGGCAGGTCTTCATGATATGCAGTGGTTAGTAGCTACCAAAAGTGGTCCAAGGAAGGACAAATGGTGAACTGGTGACAGGGTTATGGGTGCCCAAGATTCACTGATGGGCATGGGGAGCAAATGCTAGCCTGTCTGGTCCGATCCCACAGAAGAACTACAGTAGCACAATCTGCTGAAAAAGTTAAAGCTGGCTATGATAGAAAGGTGTCAGAACACAGTGCAGCTCAGCTTGCTGCCTATGGGGCTGCGTACCCGCAATAGAGTAATGGAAGAAGGTGGCCTGGTCTGATGAATCACATTTTCTTTTACATCATGTAAAAGAATGCTGGGGGAAGAGTTGGCAGCAGGATGCATTATGGGAAGAAGGCAAACCGGTGGAGGCAGTGTGATGCTCTGGGCAATATTCTGCTGGGAAACCTTGGGTCCTGGCATTCATGTGGATGTTACTTTGTCATGTACCACCTATCTAAACACTGTTGCAGACCAAGTACACACCTTCAGGACAGTGGTATTCCCCAATGGCAGTGGCCTCTCTCAGCAGGATAATGTTCCCTGCCACAAAAATCGTTCAGGAATGGTTTGAGGAACATGACAAAGAGTTCAAAGTGTTGACTTGGTCTCCAAATTCTACAGATCTCAAACCAGTTGAGCATCTGTAGGATGTGTTTGACATACAAGTTTGATCCATGGAGGCCTACTTAGAGGACTTAAAGGATCTATTGCTAATGTC
Organism: Ictalurus punctatus; assembly: GCF_001660625.3. Taxonomy (NCBI): domain Eukaryota; kingdom Metazoa; phylum Chordata; class Actinopteri; order Siluriformes; family Ictaluridae; genus Ictalurus; species Ictalurus punctatus. Next base: position 8,435,936 of record NC_030426.2, on the reverse strand, counting down.
TTGGTGCCAGATACCACAGCACACCTTCAGAGGTCTTGTGGAGTCCAAGCCTCGACGGGTCAGAGCTGTTTTGGTGACACAAGGAGGACCTACACCAGATTAGGCAGGTGGTTTTAATGTTATGGCTAATTGGTGTACACATATACAAGCTTATACTGTATGCTTATAGAATGTCTCTTCACTCATCTTAGTCACTTTTGTCAGTTATCTTCAGGTAAATACCCTTTCTATGCATTCTTTTCTAATTTAATATAACAGTTTTCATTACAAATTATATTACTGACAAAAACTTGACTGAAAATGACATTTTTTACATGATATTATAAAGTATTTAAATCTTTACACGATATTAAAGTAAAATATTTACATGCATTTCAGAGTTTGAGTTGCGTTACACTCCTATTTCAGACACTATAGCTGAGAGGCGTCACTTGATGACACTCAAACTGAATAATTAGAATGTCTGTTTGAAGGACATATGATAATATGCTGTCTAATCTGTTATTGTAAGTACAGAACTGGCACAACCTGCCTAAGATAAATAAGGCAAATAACCAATGCAATACAAAATCCATGTGTACTCAATGTATATTTACGGTACTGGCTATATTATACTGCATCCATCTATCTACCCATCTATCCATTTATTACATCCATCCAATAAAATACCTCTTCCAACTGGATGCTTTTTTGAATTACCTAGCATGGTATTCATGTTTTTTTTTAAATGTTGGGTCAGTTCCAGGTAACACAAATAAGATGAGAGTTACGGACAAATAAGTTGGCTGTACATAAGGAAGTCAATGTAAATGAGTTTTTATTTGTGATTGTTGTGGCCAAATATGCTTGATTTTTTTTCTAAATTTGCGATGCAATTTGCTGAGTTTTTTTGTTGCGGAAAACTACTTCAGTTGGCGAAATGGCAATTGCAATAATTTCTGCGATCACGAAATCCTGGTGGCACTGATAAGGCTAAAAGGTAGGAATGTGTATGAACATCATAAAAGGAACTCAAACGGAAAGTGTGGGGACTTGAGATTTTTGGAAATGCATATTTCTCACATTCTGTTTTTTTTCCCCCACTGGGTACCTTGGAAATGTTGATTATAACTTTTACAAAGAAACTTTCTCAGAGAAACTTGTTGTCTAGGAACAACAGAAATATGTCAAAGCACTCCAATTAGCTTACAGTATATCTAGACCTGTTCACTCAAAGAGAATGATTCTTCAGCTAAGTATCAAGTCAAAAGCTGCATGAAAAGAAAACACACTGTTTTGTCGATTTTTGCTTGCGACGTAGCCCAGTCTGATTTCTTGATAAATGTAAGAGAGTTAAATGGTACCATCTTTATAAATGACCTCACGAGTGCTACCTAAAAACAGCTTGTGTCAGGTCCTTTGACTTTACAAAATACTGCCACACTTCAGCATTTTCCTTACATGGCAGTGAGCACCACAGTGTGACGCTCACTCGCACCATGACTCACTGCTGTGTGTGTCAATGAAGTGAAACCTGGACCGGAGTTTAACGAAAACGAAAAATGCTTATGCATAAAGAAATAAAAGATGAATGCAGAACACAGAAAAAAAAAATCCATAAATAGTATTTATCAATTTCCTGACCATTCTCTATAATTACTAATCAATTTAATCGATCTTCAAAAATGTCAAACTGCTTCTTTAAAGCGGCTCTGTAAACATTGTGTTGACTTGTCAACAAGCAGGTCTCTCCTCATGCCATATTGAAAATGATCACCATTCGGAATGGCAACAATTCTTAGGCGATAATACATGGTGAAAATCCAATAGCTTTTCATTAATTCACAGCACTGTGGTGTAGAAAAGAAATACCAGTTAGGGTTCGGCTTTCGACTGGCAGCCAATAAATGTAAAGGTTTTAGAAAGACCCGAGATCAACTCAACCTCCAGAGCAATCATGAGAGATTGTTAAAATGCTAAACAATGAAAAATGAACCACATCACTGATAGGTCACTGGGAGAAGAGAAATCATTATATACTGTGATGAAGAACTCAATTATTTCCAGGATGTTCATTTGAACAAGTGCTGGACTGGTATACAGGTAATACAATACACTGAGCGGTCTGATAACCCATAGGTTATAATATCATTATTATCATTATACCACTGTACTGTTAATATCTGGTTCCAATAATGGAATGCATAAAAATCATTTCATTCCAAGCAGAACCAATATTTTACCATTTCCACCCTTGTGCTCCAACCGTAATGTAATAATCACAGACCACTAAGAACAAATTTTTTTAAAAATGTTTGTATGGCTACAAGGTATAACAATACAAGTTATGTTACTTTACTATCTGTGAGGCATTCTATTAACATAAGCATTATATAGTCTGAAGGTGATTCATTGTTTTTTGTTTTTTTTTTCTAGGCGTAAGGTTCCCTGTGTATAGCATGCTGTACTCTCAAAGGAACATTTCTATTTAATGGTAAAATAATGTCTTCAAATTAAAGATAACAACTGGTAATACATATTTTAGATTGTTTTTCTGTTTCAGAACAATAAAAAATTATTAATGCTGTAAATGAGCCTTTTATCCATAACATACCATGATGTGCTTTTATGAATTGAGACATGAGCTTTTATTTTGCTCCAGTCTTGGTGTTGGTGTCTTATAGAGCCTCATTGCCTAGCAGTACATTTTATACATCTCTTAGCACAAAATACACTTACAAATGGTCACTGACCCATGAATTGGAGAAAAAAACGCAGTTAAAGGCATTTTCCAAACAGTGCAATAATGCAATCTATTATTCATGATAGCCCATTTTTCAGCACCGTCTATACTCTATATCTGCGCTGAAAAAGTCAGTATGTATCATACCATTTACACCAAAGAATTAATCTTAGAGTGTAGCTCCTCTATAAGTAGCTTTGCAGTCAGATTTCCCAGCTAAACCACGATTAGGTCATTGAACAGGTGCTTAAATCTAATCAGTAAAGTGGTGGAATGAGATACTCAAGTCTGGATTAATGTAATCCAGGATCATCTTCATTTCCTCTGTACTGCCCAGAGAGTCCATAAAGAGATCTATTGCAATATAATTCCATCATTTCCATCAGTGAGCAACAGGAATGTCTGTAAAGCAAGAGAAGTGTCAGCTGACTGATCCGAAACCATTAGGAGAACGTTATGAGCAGGCCTTTTAAGATGCAGACGAGGAGATGAGCATGGCTTGACTAAACAAGATCAACAGGATTAAACTGTTTTTACACTCTAGGATAAAACATGAGATGAAAGACCTGCTTCGCAAGACAGAGTTTGGTTCTGTAATACACCTTCATTTAACATGATAAAACCATACAGACACAATCTTAATAGTTAAAGCTCATGAATGCTAATTTTATTTGACTGTGGGATTTTTTTTTCTTAAAAGGCTGAATTTTTTTTGCCATGAACAACGGAAGCTCAGTTCTGCCTTCTGAACCTGCCTGGCCCATCCTGATACTCTACATCTGCTTGGAGTTTCCTTCCACTGAAAATCACTCGCTGCTGCTGAGGACAGCCTAAAGATTGCCATGAGATTGCTATGGATAGTAGCACACTGATACCCTAAAGATTACTGTGGATGGTCACATTTGGACAGCCTAAAGAAATCACTTTCCGAAAACAATATACAGTCATGAGAAAAAATAAAGTACACCCAATGGAAATTGTTGGCTTTTTTTGACATCTTTGGACAAGTAAACATTTGATCATCTTTGAAACAGTGCCTATTAATAAAGTTGATATACTTGAAAAAAAAAAAAAAAACCACAAGGAAAAATATCTTTTTCAATCATTTATACAACAGAACAATCAACAGATGTGACATTCTTCTGCGGAAAAAGGAAGAACACCTTCGGCCTAGTAGTACGATAGTATTGCTGCCTTTAGCAAAAATAACTTTTTTGTAGGCGTTTTGCAAAATTGCCCACCAGGCTTTCTGCAATTTTTGACTGCTCTTCCATGCAATTTTCTTTCAGCTGCAGGATGTTTGAAGGTTTCTTGCATGTACTGCCCTTTTCAAATCCCCCCACAACATTTCAATGGAATTCAAATCTGGGCTTTGACTCGGCCATTCCATAACCCTCCGTTTCTTCTTTTCAGCCATTCCTTGGTGGATTTGCTAGTGTGCAAACTGTGATCATTATCCTGTTGAAAGGGCCACTTTCATCTCAACTTCAAGTTTTGGACAAATGTATGATGTAGAATTCATAGCTGAATCAATAAATGCAAGCTGCCCAGTCCCTGAGGCAACAAAGCAACCCCAAACCATAACATTTCCACCACCGTGCTTGACAGTTGGTATGAGGTGCTTTTCCTGAAAAGCTGTCTTTGGTCTGTGCCAAACATGTCTGCTATTACTGTGGCCAAACAACTCTATCTTTGATTCGTCTGTCCAGAGCACATAATTCCGAAAGTCCTGGTCTTTGCTTAGACAATATGCTCATTGGCAAACTGTGGTCGTGCAAAGGCGTTTTTTTTTATTCGCCTCCCATGCAAGTCTAATTTGTGCAATCTCTTTCTGATTATGGAAGCGAGCACTCTGACACCAACAGTTGCAAGACTTACTAGCAGACCCTGTGAGGAAATTTTGGTGTTCTTGGAGACTTCTTTTTGCATCAGACAGACTCCCCTTGAGCTGGATTTGCTGCGTTGGCCAGTCCTGGACAAAGTGGCATTCATTTGAAAACTGCACCATTTGTAGATGATTTTCCTTACAGTGGAATGATGTGTTACAAATAAACAGGAGATCTTTTTAAAACCCTTGCCAGACTCATAGGCATCCACAACCTTTTTATAATAGTCTTACAGAACTCTTTAGATCTTGGCATGATGACACCACACACCTCAATAACAAAGGGAACACCAGACAGGTGTGACAGATATGAGAGGGGTATAAATAAGACAGGTTCCACCTGCACTCACTAAGCAGGTTCTAATCACTGGCACCCGATCTTTAACACCTGATTCTAATTTTATGGATTTGAAGGTGTGATAAATGTAGGGGTGTACTTACTTTTTCCATGTGATTGATCTGTTGTTGTTGTTGTTATTTTTTTTTTGTTAATTTAAAATGTGAAAATGACTACAAAATAATTTTATATGTAATTTGAGAGTGAATATCACCTTTATTAATAGGCACTGTTGCAAAGAGGATCAAATGTTTGCTCGTCCAAATATGTCAAAAAAGCCAACAATTTCCATGGGGTGTATTTATTTTTTTCACACGACTGTATGGCCAAGTCTCACCCATTCTTCAGTGGAAAACTTAACTTGGATACTATTTATTTAAAACTCTGAAAAGCTCTACTGGAGTCATAAAAAAACCCAGATGCTCATAACACACATCCTTTCAACACAGTATTGTTTGACTTTACAGCATAGAGTTGTGGAACTTGTGTAATGACTCATAATCACTTCTGGTTTCTTCCTCATGTCTTCTCAGGAGGTTTTCCCTTGCCATTTCTGTAAAGCTGTTTTGTGACAATGTCCATTGAAAAATGTGCTATATAAATAACAGTTGTTGTTTATATTTGCCCAAAAATGATGCTTGTATTATTTTAACATTGGGTACAACATCTGCAAGCTTAGCAGCTAGCTAACTCTTGGTGTGTAACTTCAACAAAAGTATTGGCTCATGGTTTCCTGCATGGCAAAATACAGGTACTTGCACTTATCCCTTAAAACAAATGTTTTGGTAAATCAACCAAGGTCTGTGTATTGTTTAGTACATTTTTGCTCTGATGTTGTTTACATGAAAGTAGAAAGGTGTAGCTGTCTGGGAAACCCTTTCACATGGTGAAATTTTGTACTGGAAGAAGGTGAGAAAACTACAGGCTTTCATTTAATAAAATGTTTCATATGTGTTTGCATACATTTTTAAAAATTACATTTAAAGCTATCATTCCGACTCCACTGAGATACACTGACTGTCTACAAGCAACTGCTATATATTGATTTTCTTTTCTTTTGCGATAATGTCATAAAAAAAGAAATAATTATGGCCATGAGAACGAAGTCTATCTATCCATTTTCCATACCACTTATCCTACACAAGGTCGCAGGGAGCCTGGAGACTATCCCAGGGGACACGGGGCATGAGACGGGGGACATCCTGGACGGGATGCCAACCCATCACAGGGCACAATCACACACACAACGGTCAGTACAGGATTTTGAGTTTGAGTTTTTTGTGCTTTTTTTTGTCGAAAACTACTTGAATTGGAAAAATTGTAATAGCACGAAATTGTTTTTGAAATTGTCTTTCGCAGTGATGTTTTTAGCTGTACTCATGCTCCACGCACGTGAATGGAAGAGGGCTTTGGCTGAATGTGTGTTGTGATGATGACATGTCTTGGCCCAAAAATTATGGAAAATTTGCGGGTAAGTTTGAAAAATTGCAAGCTCCTCAAAATTTTTGCACAGTTTGCTCGGAATTACGAAGTCCTGGAGGGACTCACACAATACAGATAATTTGAAAATGCCAATCAGCCTAAAACACATGACTTTGTACTGGGGAAGGAAACAGGAGTACCCTGGCTACACAGCATGGTAGAATAGCAAATTGTTTTTTCGTGCCTCACAGCTCCAGGGTTTTAAGTTTAATCCTGAATTCCAAATACCATCTGTGCTGAGTTTCACATGTTCTCTCCATGTCAGTGTCGGGTTCCGCATGGTACTATGGTTACATCCCACCTCCCAAACACATCAATAGGTCAACTGGTGACACTAAATTGCCTCTACTGTAGGTGTGAATGAGTGTGTCTTTGTGTGAAGCATTCTAGCCACTGCTCCTCTAACCAAGATAAAGTGCTTCCTAAAGATGAGTGAATGCTAATGTAATGTGAAATAATTTCACTAATGCTACTATCATATTGCAATGATTGCAATTACACCTTGTTAGCACAGAGAATGCAATAATCACACAGCCAGGCTTAATAAATAAATGTTATTTTAAAGCATATCTTCTATAAAAAGGTTAAACTTGATAAGTGGGTTGTTCCTGTGTAGTTAGCATGTATGTACAGTCACAATAAGCGCATGCATTTTATTGGAAAACCAGCAGCTCATACAAAAGTAATTATATCTGAGGAAGTACATTTATGCAAGTTGTGCTTCTGTAATCCATCTGCAACAGTGCATAAATCCTCAGTTACATTATAACTGCCTGTATACAGACTTTTACAGAGACACCCAAAGAGAAACTTTATATAAAGTACCAAACATTTACTTTAATGACCTTTTGAATAAATTGTACGTGTAAAAGGTATTTTTTAAACAAACTACCTTTTTACTTGATATTTGAGTAAATCTATAAAACACAGCAATGTACTTCTGCCTTCATCGATACTCTTTCTGATAAAAGAAGGTCATTGCAAAACACATTTCTCCTTCTATAATAATGCAAATTGCTAACATTAGCTATGTCACCTAGTTAGCAAGCAGAGAATGCAAATGCATGGTATTCTTTCACAGATGAGAAGTGTAGTTTTCTTCCTGCGTGATGTTTAAATCATTTTTGTTTGACACTGAGTGGTTTTGATCTCAGTGTCATCATCATCATCGTTGTCATTATCATCATCATCACCGTTACTTGGGAATTTTTCTTACTCACTTCTGCTTCAGTGGAATTCAGACAGAATTGGACATAAGGAAGCACGAGAACATGAAAACAATATTTCTGACAAATGTGACCAATGGAATTAATTTTCTATAGCAGTCTGTTTAAGAACATCAGGCAAGAGGATTCCAGCCTTGTAGGAACATTGGGCAGTACATACACATTCTCACCACGCACCCTAAACACTCGACCGCCAGGACATTCTACTGAACTCTGATGCTCATATATCACCTGCTCAGTCTCCCATTCCTCAAGGGACCTTACGATGAAGGGGGAGCAACTCATCCAGACTAATACAACTAGTACAGATCCATCATTTAGAGAAAGAGAGAGTGTGTGTGTGTGTGTGTGAGAGAGAGAGAGAGAGAGAGAGAGAGAGAGAGAGAGCGAGAGAGAGAGTAGGGAGAAGAATTAGAGGGAGAGAAAAGAGGCTGTTTGTAGCAGCTGGCTGGGTGGCAAGGTATGCTTATGTGTGTGTGGCAAGGTATCGTCTTTGCATGCGGGATGGCAGGCAATGCATCAAAAGATGACAGCTCCCCCATTCTTCTTTAAACAAGAGTGCTGGGCTGGGACTCGTGGCTGGGCCTTAACTTTAATCATTCATCTAAATAAGTGCTGCACTCTTCCGACTGGGCTACTCCGAGCCCTGTATGCCTGCACGCCGGAGGGAATAAGAATTGACGGCGTTCCTGCGCTATTCTCATTTGGAAACTTGTAAACATATATTTGAGTCAGATTGGAGACGCATGACCACAGATCTCTTCGCAGATTAATGTATTGAGGGAGTTTAACATAAACTCAAGTCACAAAAATATGGGGCTGAGAGAGAGAGAGAGAGAGAGAGAGAGAGAGAGAGAGAAATCGGATGGGGTGGCACCCCATTTTAAGATGAGTGACACTAAGTGACAGTGATTGATGCCCTCTCCACTCACTCGGAGAGAAAAATCAACAGAAAAATATCAGCAATAAATAAAGGATAAAGTAAACAGAGATGGGAGGGAGAGCAGCAGGAGCGAGAGAGAGAGAACGAGTGAGAAAGAGAGGGAGAGAGAGAAGAGAGACCCATCTGCATAATGAAAAGTCTTGGGGAGAAAGAAAGGGAAGAAAACCTTCCCAAGGGAACAATAAAAAAGCAACAGAAAGCAAGATGCAGGAGGGAGAAAGATAGAGAATATGTGTGTGTGTGTGTGTGTGTGTGTGTGTGTGTGTGAGAGAGAGAGAGAGAGGCTTTCCAGTGAGAAGGTAAGATGGATAAATGGCTATAGGGATGTCAAAACCAAGGAGATGGGGGAGTTACAGGGATGACAGAACGATGACCAAAGTAAAGGCATGAGGGTAGGATGGATGGCGGGGCATGTGGCATGTGTGTGCTGTGTGTGTATGCTGGGAGTGACAGCGTGGGCTGACTCAGTCAGGTGGTCAAATAAAGGCTGCTCGCTGGCATTTATCTACAGGAGGCCGCTGTGAGTGATGGACTGGCACAGAGAACTACGCTCCAATAGCAGGCCAAGCAACACTTCTAGTTCCTCTCCGTCCCCCATTCTGCCATTCCCTGTCTATCTTTCTGTGTGTCTGTCTCCCTCTCTCTCTTTGTCTGTCTGTATTATTTCTTAGTCTTTCCTATGCACTGTTATGTGTTCTTTATATTGCTGTATGTTTTGGGTTAGTTTAGATTAGACGGAGAGGCTAAATATAGCTGATAAGAGAGAAATGTCTCTGTGTGTGTGCATGTGGTTAACTTGGTGGCATGTGGAGTGGAAACGAATTTGCACCCATATTTAGGTTCTAATCTATGGACAAAAAAAATGCTGAATCACTCAACTAAATGCAATGAGGGTCTGTAATGCTCTCTGTGTTACTGTATTGTGTGTTTGTGTGTGGTTTGATTGTGTCACGTTATAGAATTTGAAGCGGATGCAAATGCAGACTATAAGTCTGTATCCATATAGTATCCAATAAAGTATCCAATAAAGCATAACACAAAACTTACATGGAACAAAGACGCACATAACGTGATACATGGTAACAAAACAAGCAACGCAAAACTCTTGCAGTGCAGAACATGACTATATACACACACCAGTGCTAATGAGCTACACATGAAACAGGTGAAATAAGACATTTGACAAGTCCCGAAGCACGTAATCAGTTCAGAAGGGGGTCCTGGATCCCCAAACCAGATGTACCTAAGCATTTCAGAGGTCCACTGTGTGTCATCCCTCATGGGGCTGGATAAAGGACGCTTGACGTGTTCCCTGTTATCCAGAAGTGGGTCCGTCTCTTCTGTACCATAGAGAGATGACGTGATATCCCCGGCCTGGCTTGAGCGATGGCTACTGCACAGCCTGCAAGGGGAACGAAGTTGAAGATGGAGCCCAAGGAGGGAGCGATGTTCACCATGAAGCTAGAGGGGGGACCGACGCTCTCTGCAAAGCATGAGGTGGGAGCAATGCCATTCGTGGAGCAGGAAGCGGGAGCACCATACGGCATGAAGCAAAGAAAAGGAGTGACGTCTGTAGTGGTACATGGCCTCTGCAGAGCAGGATGTCAGAGCGACATCTTCAGTCGAGCAGGAAGGCAGAGCGATGTCCTCAGCCAAGCAGGAAGGCCGAGCGACATCCTCAACTTAGCAGGAAGGCTGAGTGACATGCTCAGTGGAGTATTAAGGTGGAGCGTTGTCTGAAGCAGAGCCAGGTGTACTGACGTTCGAGGCTGAGCACGGAAGTAAAGCAGAGCTCTTGGCCACACCAGGAGGCCGGAGTAACGTCTTCAGATGAACAAGGAGACTGAGCAGCATCCTCAGTCAAGAAGGAAGGCTTGGAGAACAGCGTTCTCCATTGACTCGGCAGGCTGAATGAGATCCACAGTTAGGAGGGAGGCAGATCGACGTCCTTAGTGGGGCAGGGAGGGTGGGAGATGGTTTCCGCCTGGCTCGAAGGCTCCTTCTTGAGATACACCCTGAGGGAGTACATCAATGTTGAGCCATTCCTAATTGGCCTTGATCAGGGAGAATCTCCCTTCCTTCTCCCACCTCGGTTTTTCCCGTTCAAAAAGGGCCTCTTGCTGCATCCATTTATTTGGTCTTGCATTCTGTCACATTATAGAGATAAGTGAAATGTTTAATAAAGTAACCAACAAAGCACAACACAAGACTTACATGGAACAAAGACGCATATAATATGATACATGGAGACAGAACAAGCAACGCAAGACAACTCTTGCAGAATGTGACTATATATACACACCAGTGCTAATGAGCTAAATATGAAACAGGTGAAATGAGACATGTGACATGGTGCAGTGGCTGATGGGAAATGTAGTTTCTAGTCCTTCTCCGATATTACATGACAGAGGAGAAGTAATCTGTCATGTAATGAGGGTTCAGGATGGATTCAATCGCAGATAAGAGCTTTATCGGAAAGCATATAATCCAGAGAGTAAGGCAAAAACAACAACAATGAACGGCAGCGGTCAGGCGATCAGGTAAACAGGCTAGAACAGGTAAGGCAGAAATCAAGGTCAAGGACAAAAACAGAATCATAACCAGAATAACAACACGAGAGAAAGGCTTGGGAATCGACAGGGACAAAATCAGCTGGCGTACAAATCAAATAGCTCCAAAAGAGAGCAAGAGCAGAGCTCCAGCGTGAGACCTACGAAGTGGTCTCACCTGCAAAGCTTCAGCTGGAGGTCAATGTAGCAACCTCCTCCCCAGCACTTTAGCCTGAGACCCACGAGCGAGTCTCATCTCCGGAGTTCAAGCATTAGGTCAACGAGGCAAACTCAGCTCCAGAGCCCCAGTCAGATGTCAACATGGCAACCTCCTACCCAGAGATCCAGCACGAGACCCACAATTTGGTCTCATCTCCAGAGCTCCAGCAGTCGACAAGGCAACCTCCCACGCCAAGTTCCAGTTGAAGGTCGATGAGATGGCCTCCCAAGTCGTGTTCCTGCTAGAGGTCAATGAGGTGACCTTCCACGACAAGTTCCCATCTGAGGTCGATGAGACGGCCTCTATGACCAAGCTCTACTCACATCCGAGGCCAATGTCACGACCAATAAAGTTATACTCATGCCTGAGGCCGACATCACAACCAACCGAGCTCTGCTTACACCCAAGTCTGCTGACATGGCCAGCCAAGTTCAGCCTGCAGAATCAATGGAGAACGACGCTCAGCCTCCCTGCTCAGCTGAGGATGCCACTCAGCATCCCTATCCTGCTGAGGACACCTCTTAGCCTCCCTGCTCAACTGAGGACGCCACTCAGCATCCCTATCTTGCTGAGGACACCGCTCAGCCTCCCTGCTCAGCTGAGGACGTTTCTCCGCCTCCTGTTGTGGCCAAGAGCTCAGCTTTGCTTCTCTACTCTGCCTCTGACGTCACTACGCCAGGCTTCTCTATGGACAAAACTCTGCCTTCCTGCTCAGCTGAGGACATCGTTCTGCCTTCCTGCTCGGCTGAGAACGTCGCTCTACCATCCTGCTCCAATGAAGCCGTTCTGCCTTCATGCTTCGCGGAGAGCATTGCTCTCCCCTCTGGCCTCACAGAAAACTTCACTCTCCCTTCTGGCTTCACGTAGAGCATCGCTCCCCCCTCTAGCTGCATGGTGAACATCGCTCCCTCCTTGGGCTCTGCCTTGACATTCATTCCCCCTGCTCTTACCGTGGTAGCCATCACCCAAACTCAAGAAAGGCCATGGAGATGGCCGACCAAGTCAAGCCCCCGTCTGAAGCTGAGGACAAATCCTCCCAAGCCTGAGTCTTTCCTAACTAGCCCGACGAGCTCGCCCCAGCCTCATGTCTGCTCCTCAGCTCCTTGAGGAACCTGCTACTTGTTGGACAATGCCTGCCTCAGGACCTGAGCGGCTGTGTGAACGTTACCCAGAGGGCCAGGACCACCCGGGGAGGGAGTGTTTCCTGGTGCTTTGGGAGAGGCGCCCTTGGGAGGGGGCTCTGTCATATCACAGCAAACTTGAGACTCCATTTCCCAGAATGCACTGCAAACTACAAACATGGAAGATGACTACCAACTTCGACACGTCACCTTCTCCTGAGGACTAATCACACACAAGGACTAATCACACATGAGGACTAATCACACACAATTACACCACACTATATAAGAGACTATTCAGCCACTATGTCTTTGCGAAGTAAGATGCTCAGTTGCTTTTGTCTCTGTCGATTACCAATCCTTTCTCTCGTGTTGTTAATCTGGTTATGATTTTGTTTTTGTCCTTGACCTTGATTTCGGTCTTACCTGCTCTAGCCGATTTACCCGATCACCTAACCGCTGCCTGTCTTTGCTGGGGTTTTTTTGCCTTACCCTCTTATATGCTCTCCAATAAAGCTCTTAACCGCGATTGTATCCATCCTCAACCCTCATTACATGACAGATTGCAATAAGGGTAAAACATAGAGGCCAAGATTTGCAGCTCCAAACAAAACCAAAACTCCACCCACAAGATGGTTTTGGGGGAAAAAAGAAGAAAAAGAAGAGGAAGCAGGAAACAGTTTCTTTTCTGCCAAAAAAAAAAATCAATACACATTTGAAACCCATTAATCAAATCCACGCCTTTCCACCCGCTTCTCCAAGCACTTGCCGCAGACTTGTGTTGAAGTTGGGATTTCATTTTCTGCGACTGTGCCCATACGTTGCTTCCAACAGAAACTCAGGTTGCTGAATAGTAGGTGCGAAACACGTTCAAGGACGAGGCTTGCGGACCCCTCGCTGAGAGCCGAACACACACAGATGGAGGCGCGCACACCATCTGCTAACACCAACCATAATGCTGACCATCACTTCATTTTAATCTGGAGGGGGAGATGTAATGGCTAAACTGTAATATATACACATGCACACAAATAATGTCATATACAACACACATGCACATATATGGAACGGTATACTGTCACATACTGTACATGCACACATGAATACCTCATCAATTTCACAAACACACATCATGCTGTCCATTAAAAGTGATGTGTGGGTGGGGGAAGACATTTTTATTAAAAAGGATTTGAGTTCAGGTTACTGTCTGTGTCTGCGGGTTTTCCAGGTTCCTTCCATCTACCAAAAACATGGCAAAAGGTGGACTGGCTATGTGTGTGTGTGTGGTGCTCTGTGATGGACTAGATGCCATTTAGGGTGTGCCTCTGCCTCATGACCAATGTTCCCAGGATTGACTCTGGATCCACCACAACCCTGACCAGGATAAAGTGCTTACCTAAGATGAATGGACAAAAGAATGTTCCAATCTTTTTCCATCTGTCTGCCTTTTGTGTGAGGGATTCTAACAACACTACCTACCTGAGGCCTATCTACGGAGAGAACTCTCGGACACATGCCCGATTGGGTTTCTAATTCTGTGTGTGCTTGTGAGTGTATGTGGGTATGTGTGTGTGTGTGTGTGTTTGTGTGTGCGCCAGATGGAGCAGTTGCTCTGGCTCCACTCAGGTCATCCTACCTGCAGGAAGCTGCCTAGAGGCTATGACAGCTGGCAGCTCAGTAAACACACACACACACACACACACACACACACACACACACACACACACACACAAATCAGTATACATTCAGTATACTGTATGCACTGCAGGCATACTGTCTTGTTCCTATGCCATCCAGATTGTTTGTTTAATGTTCAGACATGTGTGATTGTTTAAGTCACACGTCAGCAGGGGCATGCATTGCTCACTTACTGAGTAAATAGTCATTCCATGCCCTGGGGCATCACCAAGTTCCATCGAATAACTTTACAATATATTAGGTCCTAGAGCAGAGCAAGATTCACTGATTACAAAGTCAAAAAGCCACACATGTAGCTACATTTCAATTTCATATCAAAACAAAGTGTCTCAAAGAAATAAGCAGAGAGATATGAAGCTGGCATCTTGGTAAATGAATGTTTACTGGCCCTGGGACACACAATGAGATACAAATACACATCCACATACCCCATACACACTCACACTTGTCTTCTCTCTCTCTATCTCTCTCGCTCTCTCTCTTGCTCAAATAAATAAATAAATAAACGAGGATTTTCTGAGCAATTATTTATTAATAGTGCACATGAAGAAATAGTATGTACTATGAATAGTGCCTATTATAATTTTTACACAAAGTGTGGGATTTATCATGATTAATGTTTACACAGAATTATGCAGATACACTATATCAGTCCCTCCAGGATTTAGCAAAATCAAAGAAACTTCGCAATATTCAGAGGAGCTTGCAATTTTTCAAAATTACTGCAGATTTTCTGCAGATTTGGGCCGAGATGCGTCATGTGACAATGCGTCATCACAACGCACATTCAGCCAAAGCCTGCTTCGATTCACATGCGTCGAACATGAGTACATCTAAACACTCTCATTCACCAACAAGTATCACTATGAAAGACAATTTCGTGCAATTGCAATTTCGCCAGTTCATGTAATTTTACACAAAAAAGCACAAAAAACTCCACAAATTGCATGACAATTTTTATAAAAAAATAAAATAAAAAAAAAAGGCAAAATCAAGCATTTTTGGCTGTAACAATCACACAAAGAAAAAAAAAAATCTTGTATGGACTGTTATATGGTCCAATGTTTGTGGCCACCTGACCATCACACCCATATGTGCTTGTTAAACATCCCATTCCAGATTTAGTAACAAATAACAAAACTCCACCCACAAGCGGAAAACCCCTCCCACAATTTGTCGTTTACTCAGTACCTTTGAACATGAAAACATGGTATATACTGTATAACAACGTGGCACTATATGATCACAATGCTCAATATATGTGTTGCAGCCTCATGTTCTAACGTAAGTACTAATATTTAATTGTTCTATATTGGAATGTTGGTTCAGAGCTGCAAGTAATACTTAAAAAAATACGAAAGTTAAGATTTTTGCTATAGGTGGTATATTAGGTTCTCAGATGCATTCACTTCTGGGGCACTTACACCTCTAAGGTTGAGGGTTCAAATCCTGCCTCCTCCCTGTGTGTGTGGAGTGTGCATGCTCACCCCTGCTTCAAGGGTTCCTCCAGGTACTCTGGTTTCCTCCCCAGTCCAAAGACATGCGTTTGCCTTTCCAAATTGTCCATAGTGTGTGAATGGGTGTGTGCGAGTGTGCCCTGCTATGAGTTGGCACCCTGTCCAGGATGTCCCCCGCCTGGTGCCCCGAGTTCCCTGGGATAGGCTCCAGGCTCCCCCATGACCCTGTGTAGGATAAGCGGTACAGAAAATGGATGGATGGATGGATGGATGGCAGATCAGAAATTCCTCATATGGTATTGGCTAAAGAGAAATCTTTTGAGAAATCGCTATTTAAATATGCTGCAACTGTAAATTGCAGCAGCCGAGATGAGATTTGATACAGAGCTTAAAATAATATGCAAACCAAGTAGTTGATACAAGGTACCATTTGGAAGTAACTGTGTCTACCACTAATATTTATGTAAATGACAGGAATGACATATTTTGAGTACTGAAAATCACAAAGTGCTTAAAATTGCTATATACATAAGCAAGTAAGTAGGTAAGTAAGTAAGTAAGTAAATAAATAAATAAATAAATAAGCACACCAGGTCAAATAAAAAAGAAATTGCTTTTTGTTTTGTTTTGTTTTTTAAAATACAAAACACACATGCACATGCAAAACATGTCTATGCACATGCAAAAGGATGACTATAGAAGATTAAAAAAAGACATCAAATCTGATGGTGTTATGAAGTGTGCCATATAAGCAAACCAGGAGACCTAAGCTAGTTGACCTGACAGGTCTAGCAGGTGAGTAAGAAGTTAAAAGTTCACTAATGTATTCCGGAGTGAGCGCATGTAACACTTTGTAAGTTATTAAAAGATTTTTTTAAATCGATTGTAAAGCGTGCTGCTGTATGGAAGAAAACATTGGGGTAATATGAGCTGTGTGCTTTGTTCACATCAGAAGCCTGACAGCTGAGTTCTGTACAATCTGAAGTTGAGCAACTGGCTGACTGTTGAGGCATGTGAAACGAACATTACTATAATCAATCCTGAAGGAAATCAAATGAGATCTTTTTTCTGTGTGTTGCATTAACAGGGATTTAATGTAAGAACACATACAGAGATGATGTTTAAGAATGAGATCTAATTGGTGTATTGACTCTGGGCACCAGGTACGTGTTCTTATCTCCACAGATATGGAATTAGGCATATTTCCTTTTTGATGTTTTTTTTACACACACACACACACACACACACACACACACACACACAGGTAGATGTAGATGGTTTGTGGTGTAATTTGCAATGCAAAGTAATCTCTGCTCTCAGAAGGGCTTCTTAAAAATCACATTTTGATTAATGTGAGTCAAGAGAGCACTGACTTCACTGTACAAAATTCAGTTATGAGGAATAGTTCCTAATACATTTATGTGAATTCTGTCTTCTGTGTTAAACGGTCAAGCATATTACGGCATTTTGACACTGGGAAAAAGCCTTATCGTGAAGAAGTGGTGGATATATATTGGCTTAAAAACATTTTAAGTACAATGCAAAAGTGTATCATAAATTATCATAAATTCATTGTGTCCAACTGACTGTGAGCATAGATTCATTTGGGTGTCAGTGTGTGTGTGTGTGTGCGTCCTGGAAAATTAAGTGGATCTGTCATTGCTAACAAGCTGTGAGGCATTGAGGTAGACAGGTCAGCATCACAGGACACAAGACCCAGCACTCACTTTTCACTCTGACACACAAACACACACACACACACACACACACACACACACACACACACACACACACACAGTTAATTAGATCACAGGTCTAATGACGCAAAAAGCCACCAGACACTGTCATACGCTGTCTCTAAATTTTTTCATTTTGATTTCCTTTCCAAGTCAAAATTGAACTGCAACTACATAAATATATAAATATAGAACTGTGAATTATATGACTGACAAGATGACAGAATAAGGTCAGACTCAGGTTTATGATGAGGAAGAGAGGAAGAGAGAGAGAGAGAGAGAGAGAGAGAGAGAGAGAGAGAGAGAGAGAGAGAGAGGTGAGCCCATGGTGTTTGTTCCCAAGGCCTTCTGTTCCTCAGCCAGGGGAGGAAGGCAATAAATTCTGGGCCAAAGTCAAAGACAAACAAGACATCCATTCTGACTGGGGCAACTCTCCCACAATGCACTGCTGCAGACTGCTGACCTTCAGGACTAGGCAAGTGGTAACATCATTACTTACTCTCTCTCCCTTTCCTTCTCCTTTCAACATCCAATAATAGAGCTCTTACTCTACAAATGGCTTCTTTGCACTAAGGCTCCTCTCCAGGCTCCGCGTTTCAGGCTCCAGTTGTCTCGTTGTGATCGAATAGTACACAAGTGATACGCGATCCATAAATCGTGTCCCGTAGGAAATTTAGGAATGTAGCCTTTGAAAAGTTCATGTAGGACAGAAATGCTAATGCACGTTACAAGCTGAAACTTGTCACCAATTCTATTAGAGTATTAATGCAATTCCGAAAATGGACCAAATGCAGCTGTCAAAAAGGGCTTTCATCAAAACTTTTAAAAGACCAAGCCATCTCAAAAACAGTAACTTAAGGATCATTGTTCCCATACGGTATATCTATATAATACTGAATATCCAATACTGTATATAAAATAATACTAAAACCAATGCTGATTTTATAGAATGGATTGGGCTGGCTGGTTTGATGGCGATTAAAACATAAATTTGAAAGACTGCAAAGCCTTTTAGGAGAAATGTTGGACTTTTCCCCTTATACAGTAGTTTCCTCTTCTTTCTCTCAGCCCTGTGATCAATACAGTTCACCTATGACTGAATCTGCAATAATAAAAGCATTACAGGAGTGGAGAAAATAACACAGAATCTTATTAAAAATTGGTGTCGGTTTCACTCCATCACTCACCGCTGTTGCCTAGGAGGGAGAGGGAGAGAGAGAGAGAGAGAGACACTGGAGGAGAGGCAGAAAGAGAAACAGCGAGTGAGAAAGTATCAGCATGGAGACGAACAGGAAAGAACAGGGCTTGATCCTATGCTATCTCCTCCAGTAATGAAGCGACTGTGGAGGCCTCAGAGCAGGTAGACCTGGATTAGAATTCAGTTTGTCTCTTGCACTATATATATATTTAATACTCTGTCTTTTATATTCCACCAGCCTGGCCTCAACATAGTGCTCATCTTTATTTCATTTTCAGACGTTTTTTAATTTTGACTGACATTATTATTATTATTATTCTCTCTTTCGCTCTCTCTCTCTCTCTCTCTCCTCTCTTCTATACTGCTTCTATCCTACTTCTCCACCCCATAAACACCTCATGTGCTGAAACTGCATGACCTTTTTCTAATTTGATTATTATTTAATGAGCAGGGCAGATGTTCTCTAAGGACAGTCTATAATCTATCACTGTGTGGTATGTATGTATGTACCAGTGTGTAAATATCACTTCACATGAATTAATTGTATATTCCCAATGATTCTTATATATTATATATACCTTGTATATTCAAGGATATACCATTAAAGAAATTGTGCCCAAAAATAAACTTTTATGTCTAAGCTTTTATGTCTTTTATGCTGTAACAGGTGTGCTGGTGGATTGCTAAATTGATTCTGCATAAGTAAAATCGCTCTCGTTTTCTATTTTCATAGTCAGAAATGAATATATCTGCACTGACAGATGGAGATGTGCAATGTGGCATGTAACATTTAAAATCTGCCAGTGTAGTCATGTTTTCCGTCCCACTTTAGTTCATAAAATCCCCTTAGCATAACACTAATGGCAAAACAATATTTCCCTGACTTCAAGAGAAGGCTTCAGTATCCATCTCATTTCTTCCGATCTGGCTTGAACACAAATATGCTAGATTACACAAATAAGTAAACACAACTAACTGAATGATTTCATCTGTATGGTGTAAGGAAAAAGGTCAAATATAGGACCCTTTGAGCATCTGTGTTTCCCTATCAGAGACGATTCCAAGTAGGAAGCTATTAACCCTTAACTAGCCAAAGAACCTCTTTCTTTAAAAGGTGAGAAATATGTACTCAGTTGTGGGTATTAAATGTAAATCAGCCACTTGACTCACCTTAATGCCTGGAATATAACATAATTAACCAATAAAATGCTCATCAAGACTAATTGAAATAGGGTGACCATACCAAGTCTTTTTCCAGGACATGTCCTCTTTTTTGGACTTTAAAAAAGCGTCCGGCCAGGATTTCTAAATTTGAGAAAATGTCCGGGATTTAATTTCCTTATGATGTGCTTATGGTGTAATACTGCATCATGTGTGCGCATGTTTGCATTGCTTTAACCCCTCTCTGTAATTCCTGCCTTCTTGCACAACAATTGGTCAATTATAAAAGGCTTGCAGGAACTACTGGCCAAATTCCTGCCTCTCAACCATTAGCCTCCTCTAAGTAAGTATTTGACACGTCAACATTTTTTTCAGTAAATATATTTCCAATGAGGCTATGCAAATTAAATTTTCATCAGACTTTGGCATTAACTCAAGAAATCCACACATATAAAGAAATCCAAACATTAAAATCCATAAATGAAGTTTAGTGTGTAATAAAGAGGAATGACCCAGGGAACAAAGTACTGAACACACTAACTGAAATTTATTTAATACTCAGTGGAGAAGCCTTTGTTTGTATTGACAGCTTCAAGACGCTTCCTGTATGAAGAAATTAATCGGCCGCAGTATTCACGTGTGATTTTTGGCCCATTCTTCTAAACATATTGTCTTTAAATCTTGTTCAAACTGTATATTTTGAATCGTTGTCCTGCTGGAAGTCCAGCCACGCCTCATCTTCATCATCCTGGTGGATGGCAGTAGATTCTTCTTAAAAATCTCCCGGTAAAGAGCTCCATTCATCGTTCCTTCAATTATATGAAGTCTGCCAGTACCATGTGATGAAAAACAGCCCCACACCATGATTCCACCTCCAAACTTCACTGTTGGTGTAGTGTTCTTAGAGTGATGTGCAGTGCCATTTCTTCTCCAAACATGGCGTGTAGTATAACAGCCAAAAAGTAAAATCTCGCTCTTGTCTGGCCAGACTACACTCTCCCAGTATTTCATAGGCTTGTCCAAATGAGTTGTAGCAAACTTTAAACGAGCTTTGACATGCCTTCTCTTTAGTAATGGAGTCTTGCGGGATGAGTGTGAGCACTGGAGTGCATTGCCTATAGTTTTCTCTGTGACGATGGCACCTGCTGCCTCCGAGTGATTCTGGAGCTCTTTCCGAGTGGTCCTTGGCTCTTGGGCTACTCTTCTGATTATTATTCTGACTCCCTGGTCAGGAATCTTGCGAGGAGCTCCTGTGCGTGGCTGGTTGATGATGGAGTGATGTTGCTTCCACGTGTGGATAATGGCCCCAATGGTGCTTACTGGAAGATTAAGAAGTTTTGAAATACGCCTGTATCTGATTCCATCAATATGTTTTGCAACAATATGGTTGTGAAGGTCTTGTAAGAGCTCTTTGCTTTTACCCATCATGAGATGTTTCTTGTGTGACACCTTGGTAACGAAAACGCCTTTTTATAGACCATCAATTTACTAACCCTGCTGATATTAATTTGCACAGATAGGAGGACTTGGCGAACTGCTTTTTCTTGGCGTGTGACCTGTGTCATCCCACTTTTTTACACATAACTTTATTTATGGACTTTGATGTTGTGAATTCTTTATATTTCCAAATTTATTGAGTTAATACTGATGTCTGGTGAAAATTTCATGTTAATAGCCTCATTGGAAATACGTTTACTGAAAAAAATGTTGATCTGTTCAATACTTATTTCCCCCACTGTATACAACAGTACACAGTTCAGAAAAGAAATAAGTCACCCAAACCACACTGTTGCAAAGAGACTGTAATTGAACTAAACTAACAAACATGTCACTGTAAGGAGACCTTATATCAGTACAGTAACACGTTATATTAAAAGTAAAAGAAACCATTATGTGACATGCAATGCTGCCTGATCCAGACATATGTAATCCATGCAAATCCGAATTCAACATTAACAATTCACCATCTTATTCTAATGTAAAGTACTAATGTGAAGGAAGTGGAGGGGCAATTACTTTTTCACATAGGTGATAGGTGTTGGATAACTTTTTTTTGCTTCAATAAAATAAAAAAAAAAACTGTATTGTGTGTTTACTCAGGTTGCCTTTGTTTTGTGTTGTATTTCATTTGAAGATCTAAAACTATTTAGCATGATATACACAAAAACAGAAGAAATCAGGATGGGACAAATACTTTTTCACAGCACTTTATTCTAGACAATTCTGTGCTTCCAACTTTGTGGCAACCGTTTGGGGAAGAACCACATGTGGGTGTGATAGCCTACTCAGCGTGGCTCAAGGGCAGTTTCCAGAACCTTCTAAATGAATAAATGTAAAAATAAATGAAAATGATAGTCAGGTGTCCACATACTTATGGCCATATAGTGTATATTTGACTCGTGCAGAAGCCTATACATTATGTCAACCTGCAGTTAATGTGTTCTGTGGGTAGAAAGTTTAGGATTTAAAAACATCTACGGCTCTAAAAAATTGGTCAGAATATTATTGTTTAATTTTGTATATAATTTTGTATATAATATTGTATATTATTATTTAAATAATGAGAATTACGTGTGTGTGTGTGTGTGGGGGGGGGGGGGGGGGGGGGTTGTGTTTGTGTGTGTTCATATCGCTTCCATGAGTCATTTCATATAGATACAAATCTAATCTGTAACCCAGAATGATTTGAACACTTTCATCCCCCCTCCATTACACCCCATCAGCTCTTTGTTTACTTGTTTGTTTGCTGCCCTTCTCCCTTGTTCCCAGACCTTCTGAACCTTCTCTAATCAGAGTAATTTAATCACCTCTCTAGAACTGGGACTGTTGAATAAAGCTCTTGTTGAGATTAGAAGGTCCCTGAGCACAAGACACACACCGCCTGCCAACTTATCTCCTGTTTAAATCTACTTACAGAAATACTGTGTCATTTACTATATTCACTGTCGTTTATACAGGACTGTGCAAAAGACCTTTAAAAAAAAAAAAAAAAAAGAAGATTTTTTGTACAAAATTTTTATTTCATGACTTCTACATTATCGAGTCAGTACAAAAACATTGTAGATTTCCAAACATTCGTTTTCCAGCGCAAAATTAAATGTTACAGAAAAACGTTTGTATGTCAGTAAAGAAAGCAGCATATTACGTAAGAGACCATTTTTCAGACAAAAAACATAATGAAGGCTGCTGAGCTTTGCTGCAAAAATAAGAAGCAAGTGCGACAGTCAAGGTCTCCAGAAGAACTGTTACTGTTTCTGCAAGATGCTCAATAAAACTTACAACTCATTTCCTTATAAAACTGCAGAAACTGTACCTGAGATGTTAATATGCCACTGTAGTGGACAGTGTGAACAATCTTCTTGTTGATAAGAATGGGAGCTATTAAAATAAAATTTAGC
Organism: Ictalurus punctatus; assembly: GCF_001660625.3. Lineage (NCBI taxonomy): Eukaryota > Metazoa > Chordata > Actinopteri > Siluriformes > Ictaluridae > Ictalurus > Ictalurus punctatus. The sequence goes on along the minus strand of NC_030426.2, from coordinate 8,412,803 downwards.
TAACATAACACAAGGCTGTTTTTCACTAACTTGTTATATTGATAGTTATGGCTAAACTGAGATGAATTAGCTAGCTAGCTAAAATATATATGTATATATGGCATGTCATTAGCTAGATTACACCATATTATCCTATCTCTTTCTGAATACATATTGTATTATTTTTACTGTCCCCATCTGACCAGCAATGCAAAATAGTCTGCAGGACAGCGTTTCTCTTCATGGTCAAAGCTACCTGTGCTCTCCAGTCAAACGGTCATACCAACTTATTCAGTGGAGGGGGGCTTTTAGGTTTTTTTAAAAATCTTATTTATGATTACAGTGATTTATGATTACTAACAATCGACTCAAAAAACCAATAATGCAACCAAAAAAAATTACTTCTACATATATTTCAGTTGATTATGGTATAAATATTGTGGGGCCATCTACTGGTCATTTATGATTTGGCAACATTGATGGATCTGCTCTGTTCAACCTCTGTTCTCATACCACCCACCACTGAAAATACGAAAACGAAAGTTTTGTTCTCTGAAATTTATTTTTCGTTCATATTGCAGGCGGATGTTATAGTTGCAGTTTAGATTTAGTTTATTTGGAAATTTGCGTTTTTATTTTTATTTCAGTTAACGAAAATGTTTTTTTCATTTATAGTTTTAGTTTTCGTCATAGTTTTCGTTAATAATGATAATAATAATAACAGCCTTGTTAGGAACACATAAGTGGTTAATCCATGACTTCCTGTTTCACTGAAGTGTAAACATGAGGTGACTCAGATGGCAAATTCCCTTAGTCATTCATCAACATGGGGAAGATTAGAGAATACACAAATGAAGAGACAAAAGTGTGCTGACAAGCAGATTATTTCTGCCCTGTCCAGGTATTTCACACACTTTCTACCCCTAGCCAGTTCAGGTATTTCATGTGTTCCAGCTCAAGCACACCTGGTGCAATTAATGAAGCCCTTGATTAGTTGCATCAGGTGTGCTCGAGACAACACCTGTTTTGCATATTTGTGCTATTTTGAAGGATACTATTCAGGGGGTTGAATAATTTTGAAACTGGAGAAGTCATTATAAGTTGCATTTTCAGTTGAATTTGGGGAAACCGCTTGAAGCATTCGTTGTGTTGAACCATTTCAATTGCTTTAGTTTGATTTGTTCCTTGCAAACAGCTGAAAGTCTGTAAATTTTGACAATAAACGCTTTTATAAATCCATTTTTTCCCCATCTTTACCAAAGGTGCCAATAATTATGGAGCTGACTGTACATAAGGTATAATGCTATAACATCTAAGACTAAGTGCATCTAAAAATAACAGAAAATATAGCAATAAACAATAATAATTTAAGCATGACATAATTGAGCCATAAGCGTTTAAAGGATATTCAGGGCTACCTTGGGACTCTGGTGATGTACTAGTGCAGATGTTCTGCTAATTTAAATTCTCAGTCTCACATCTGTAGGGATGTCATTGTAGAAAATCAAGGCAAGTCATGCAGTGTGGAAAGTTTTGATGTGAGCATAGGAATATACAATTTGTTGTTGACTGGCCGACTTGTATCGCATCATGCTGAGACCAATACAGCTGTCAGAGCCTCTCAAAGGAAAAGACGTCTATAGATGCCTAAGCATCAAGCATCAAGAGGGAATTAAAAATAGACATTTAAGATAAATGTCAAGACAATACTTGAGTAAAGACGCTGTAAAAATATACAGAAAATAATTACTAATTTACTAGGATCAATCTCTTGCAACAAAATCAGCCCACAAGAAGTGAGCTATTTTCTAGTGTTCTGGCCCCACTCCCTCAATACCCTCCCTCATACAAGCCTTGCATTTTAGTTCGGTTATTGGTTGCATGGCTGATCCTCTGTAAATGTCAGGTTGGAGATGTGTTCTGCTGTCTGATCCACACTGTTGCAGGAATACTTTGTAATCCTGGATTATAGAGGAATTACTGTCATGAACATAAACACACAAACACACACACACACACATTTGTCTTACTATCCTTGTGAGCACATCCACTGACATTTCCCCCATTTTCTTCCCAATTTGGTCACCTGCCAATTACCACCAACCCCCGCAGGAAAGCAATATCTGCCCTCTTCCGCATACATGAGCTCACGGACACCTAACCATAACCCTAACCTTGACCTCAGTAACCAAAATGAAAACTTTTGGCACTTCTAGTTTTCCTCATGGAGATTACCCAAATGTTCCCACAAGGTCAAAACTGTCAGATATTCCGACCCTTGTAGGGGAAATTTGGTCAAACAATAGAACAAACAAACAAACAATAGAAACCCTCATAGAATGTTTTTCTTTTGTATGATTGTAATGGTTGTAATGGTTATAATGGGAAATGTATTGGTTTTAATGGAAATTGTAATGGTCCCTGTGGGTCTCTATTGGTAATTTGTTGCCTTAGTGGTGGCATGTTATTTATAGTGGATACCATTAAGAACCTACATCCTTAATACATCCTACTATATAATAACAGAGATGTGGTCTGAGTAGCCCACCTCGGATCATCAGACACTCCAAACCGGTTTTGAAGCAGGTGAAAACCTGGCCAGCAGGAGCCATCTCTGCTCTTCAGGACTACTTTGAGCACACTGACTGGGACATGTTCAGGGAGGCTGCAACCGACAGCAACTCCACCAACTTGAAGGAATACACAGCATCAGTGACCAGCTACATCAGTAAGTGCCTTGATGTTTTCACCATCTCCAAGACAATCACCATGTCCAAGACTCCAAAAATCTTCAGTGACATCTTCAACATCTTCCTGAGCAGCGCTGTCATTCCAACATGCTTCAAGGCTACGACCATTGTCCCCATGCCGAAGAAGTCTTCAGTGTCCTGCCTCAATGACTATCGTCCCGTTGCACTCACATCCATCATCATGAAGTATTTCAAAAGGCTCAGCATGAGGCACATTAAGACCCTGTTGACCCCCTCACTGGACCCGCTGTATATTGACACAACCGCCAACCGTTCAAGATATGATGCCATTGCCACCACCCTACATCTGACCCTCACCCACCTGGACAAAAAGGACACCTACGTTCGAATGCTGTTCATAGACTTCAGTTCAGCATTCAACACAATCAATCCTCAGCACCTGATTGGAAAGCTGAACCTACCGGGCCTGAGCACCTCTATATGCAACTGTATCATAGACTTCCTGACTGGGAGACCTCGGTCAGTCTGGATCGGCAACAGCATCTCCAGCAACACTACACCAAGCATGGGGGCCCCTCAGGGCTGTGTGCTCAGTCCACTGCTGTTCACTCTGCTGACTCACAACTGTGCAGCAATGCACAGCTCCAATCACATCATCAAGTTTGCTGATGACACGTCCAGGGTGGGTCTCATCAGCAAGAACGACGAGTCAGCATACAGAGATGAGGTGCAGCAGCTAACAGACTGGTGCAGGGCCAACAGCCTGTCTCTGAATGTGGACAAAATAAAAGAGATGGCTGTTGACTTCAGGAGAGCACGGAGTGACCACTCTCCGCTGAACATCGACAGCTCCTCAGTGGAGATCGTCAAGCGCACCAAATTCCTTGGTGTTCAACTGAAAGAGAACCTCAGCTGGTCCCGCAACACCAGCTCCATAGCCAAGAAAGCACAGCAGCGTCTCTACTTTCTGTGAAAGCTGAAATCTCCCACCCCTCATCCTCACAACATTCAACAGAGGAACCATTGAGAGCATTCTGAGCAGCTGCATCACTGTCTGGTTGGGAAATTGCACCTTATCAGATTGCGAGACCCTGCAGTGGATAGTGAGGACAGCTGAGATCATTTGGGTCTCTCTCCCCTCCATCATAGATATTTACACCCGATGCTACATCTGCCAAGCCACCAGCATTTTGGATGACCTCACACACCCCTCACACAAACTCTTCACCCTTCTGCCGTCTGGAAAAAGGTACTGAAGCGTAAACCTAACCCTAACCCTCACGGCCAGACTGTGTAACAGCTTCTTCCCCCAAGCCATCAGACTCCTCAATATTCAGAGACTGGACTGACACACACATACACACATACACACTCTCTCTCTCTCTCTCTCTCTCTCGGTCTGAACTGAACTCCACCCCACTCCCATTACAATATTTGCACATTCCTGCATTGACTCTGTTGCATTTTTGCTGCTATTGTACTTATAAAAAAATATCGTATTTAATTTCTTATCACTATTATACACTTTACCTGGCTGCTACTGCAGTAACTGCTATGTCCATATTTGGTATAAGCTAATCTGCTGAATACTAAGTCATAGCATGTTATGTTTACATTCACACCATTTTTTAATGATATGGTTACTCTTTGGCACCTATCTTTTGCACTACCTGTTGTATCGGACTCTTCCACACTGAAACTTACTGTGCCTATTGTCCTGTTTTAGTAGTACCATATTGTCTTGTGTTGTTAGCACACGTTTTCTGTCATCTCATGTGGTTAGTGTGTGTTTTATGTAGCACCATGGTCCTGGAGGAACGTTGTGTCATTTCACTGTGTACTGTACCAGCTGTATATGGTTGAAATGACAAAGCCACTTGAACTTGAAACCATTTGGTAATGGTTTTAATGGTTAGCAGCTGATGGTACTGTAATGGTATTTGTAGTGGAAACCATTAGAAATTCTGTGATTGTTTCTATTGTTGTTTTGTCAGTAGGGCCAAGATATCAATACATGCACTCATTACAGATTAGCCAAATGTCCCCACAAGGTCAAAATGGTCAGATATTCCCACCCTTGTAGGGACATGCAGTCTTTACCAAGATATAAATACATGCACCCAACCTACATCCACCCCGTCTTCTGCCACACACACACACACACACACACACACACACACATACACACACACAGACACAGGTCCTCTGATTATTATTTGATAATGCTCAGGTAAGCATTTTAAGGGCTAGCGTCTAGAAACCATTGAGGTCGACACCTTGAAAACTACTAATTTTCTTGACAACCTGTTCCACAAAAATAGATTTAGGAGGAACCAATGCTGCTAATTACTAACAAACATAGTGAAATGCAGCAAGAGTGGTGAGATGACAGAAGCGGGGTTTTTTTTTAGACAGATTAGCTTCAAACATAACATAAAACATGATATAGCTCTAGCTAACATATTTTGGAGAACCAATCCATTATACGTTGTGTGAACAGTTGTAAACAGCAGTAACTACTAAAATTTCCTACAAATTGCTAGTATTTTTTTACGTTGTAAATGTAAATATTATTCAGCTAGTGGCTGTGGCATGCTAACAATGTTCGCTAGCTAAGCTAGTTAATGCTTGTCATTAGCTCTTAAAGCCCTTGTAAGCTTATTTCCACAATTGAAAGTTTTATCAGTAAAAAAAAAAAAAAGTCTGGATGTCTTTTCTCAGCCATTTTCTTCTGGCCAGTCTGAGTTGGGAGAACTATAGTTGGTAGAGGTAGCCTCAGGTCGACCAAAACAGCAATCTGAATTAGACTAAGAGCAAAACTTCAGCTAGTAGCATTTTTTAGCACTTCATATACACAATTTTAGTGTAGTAGTTTAAGTGATTGTGTGAGTAGTCCTGCTTTTTGTGGTGAAAGTAATGATAGTTAAGAGTTGCTGCGCTTGCGTTCTACAAGTAGTACTTTAAAAAGGTTGACAAGCTGTATTTTGTTTCTAAACCCATTTATTATACACACATGAGCACACTGAAAAATATACCCCCCCCCCCCTTTTTTTTTTTTTTTTTTTTTTTACAAACTGTCCTGACAACTGATAATGTTGTCAAGCCTTTTCAAAGTCCATACAGGATTTCTTCTGTGATTGTTGAGGCCAAAAATCCTTGGTTTCCATGAGTTTGCATTCATTTCTGGGGGACTGTGGTTTTCACATTACAAACTGTACAATACAACATCTTAGTAAATCTGATCATGCCGGGGTTCTATGTTAAAGCTGACAGCCAAAAATGCCCAATAAGCCATTTGCCACTGTGTAGGAGTAGATTAAATAAGTGGATATTAAACCTCATTTTAAACCACACATGATATGCACCCTGCTTCTTCTTACTTCTAATATAATGTTATGTTATGCGGTTCTGAGTGACTTTTTATCTAGCAAACGAATAGCAGTCACTTGTACACAATTTGCGACCTTACCTTATTTTCACCTCGTTCTACGAGCACCATGCTGCTTGAGTTATGCACAAAACATTCACCAATGCACCATGCACTGCTCAAAAAATAAAAGTGCTGTGGACACTCTGTTATTTATACCAGCCTTCCTAGCACTTTCAGTGAGTTGTTTACACTGCTGGTGAGATGCTGCTGTCAATGACTATATGATCTGACATGATCACACAGCAAATTAAAGCTTTTTATAGCTTAGTAACAATTAAATTGTAGTTAGGGATATACACAATTATCAAATCTACCAATAGTAAATGCTTATTATTAACATTTGAAACAGTGTTGCCAGAGGCAACAAAAATGGTTGTAGCTGAGCAGCTTATTGAGCAGCTATTTTTTAAATGGAAATGTAACTATGAACTTTAAAATCATGATGTACAGGGTGTCCAAAAAATCTGAAACCAATGAAAGTATTATTTACAACATATTACATACGTTCTCTCTTATGCACTACGCATTTTCCCAGCCGGTCTATCATGTTTTTTGCAGATTTTCCTCAACGTATTCGAGCTGGTTTCTGACTTTTCAGACCTTTGTAGTGATTTCATGATTGTGCAAAGTGTTTATACTATAATCATATTTGTACGGTAATCAGAATAAACACAAATCCAGTTTATGCACTGTCTCACTGTCTTATGTTTTCACAGCCTGAACAACTTGTATATTAATATATGCTCACAGAGCACTTTATTAGGAACAATATACTAATACTGGGTAGGGCCTCCCTTTGCTCTCAAAACAGCCTCAATTCTTCGTAGCATGTATTTCAAAAGATGTTGGAAACATTCCTTTGAGATTCTGGTCCATGTTGATATGATTCCATTCATCCATCCATCTTCTACCGCTTACTCCTTCTTCAGGGTCGCGGGGGAACCTGGAGTCTATCCCAGGGAACATCGGGCACAGGGCGGGGTATGTTGACATGATTGCATCATGCAATTCCTGCAGATTTTTCAGGTGCACTTTCATGCTGTGAATCTCCCGTTCTAAAGGTGTTCTATTTAATTCAGATCCGGTGACTGGGAAGGCCACTGAAGAACACTGAACTCATTGTCATGTTGATGAAACCAGTTTGAGATGACTTTTGCTTTGTGACATGGTGCATTATCATGCTGGAAGTAGCCATTAGGAGATGAGTAAATTGTGGACATGATGGGATGAACATGATCAGCAACAATACTCAAATAGTCAAACATTCCCCACACCATTACACCACCTCCACCAGCCTGGACTGTTGACACAAGGCAGGTTGGGTCCATTGATTCATGCTGTTGGCAGCAAATTCTGACCCAGCCATCTGTGTGCCTCAACAGAAATCGAGATTCATCAGACCAGGCTACGTTCTTCCATTCTTCAACCATTTTTGGTGAGCCTGTGCCCACTGCAGCCTCAACTTTCTGTTCTTGGCTGACGTAAGTGGAATCCAATGTGGTCTGCTGTTGTAACCCATCCACCTCAAGTTTTGACATGTTGTGCATTCTGAGATGCTTTTCTGCTCACCACAATTGTACAGCGTGACTATCTGAGTTCCTGTAGCCTGGATGTTTGTACTTTATTGCACCATTGAGTAAACTCTACAGACTGTTGTGCATGAAAATCACAGGAGATCAGCAGTTATAGAAATACTCAAACCAGCCTGTCTGCCAGCAACAATGATGCCACGGTCAAAAATTGTCCCCCTTCCTTATTAAACAGATCAGCTCCCAAAACTTCAACTTACATGGTAATATTTTCATCCTCAATCTTCTACTCTGACTTGCCATGGTGAACTGCCGACCATGACCGCTAAATCAGTGCAACTGTCTCAATAATAGTAATAGCTGCATTATATTCTGGGACTTTTAGTCCAAAGTCTGCTGTTTCCCCTACTTCTACATTCAATTTCTCACTGAAATGTCACTGGAACAAACATTCAGTGAGGAAAGAAGCACTTTCTCTTGTTTTTGATTTATTTATTTACTTCAATATAAATGTATTTAATGTGCTTCAGGGTGGGGTTTCTCATTAAGTGAACTGTATTACAAATATAGTTGACCCAAAGTCAAATGTTTCCATCCCCAGTGTCACAGAAAAATTTTGGACTTTTGGGCAATAGACTTTTTTTTTTTAATAATCAGTGTAGGGTTATGCCTGTGGCATGGCTGGAACACAGATGATGTGTATTGAATGGATTTATACACATCCAGTTTGAATCCTAGGTAATACTGCTCCACTGTGAGAATGTAGTGTACTACATGCTGATTTCAATATTTCCTTTTGGAAGTTCATGCAGGCTGAACAGAATGAGACACCTGGACTGTGGACATTGAGTTTGGCTCCTGTGGCTTAATCTTTACGAAATTCATTTGTATGGTTGACAGAATAAAAACTCAATCCTCTGGCTAGAACCATTATAGTTTTTGCAATGCCTCTATTTTCTAGTGCTCTACATCGCTTTGGACTCATGGTACCGCTGCTTCACACGCAACCACGACCGACACTAGTCATCTCTTCTTGTCTTTGTCCTTTGTCTCCATTGGTTCTCAGTTTCATACATGACTCACTGTATTTGTAAGTTTAGGAATTTATGTGGTCTGCCTGCTGTGGCTCAAATGACAACCACACCATGGGTTCTATGTTAGTTCTATGTTAATTCTAAGTGTAAAATATCCATAATACACTTATAGGTTAGTAGCAAAGATCACATTATAGGGTCTGTTAAAGGTCTTGTCTCAATCCTTGTCTTGTTCTAAAATGATTTCCTTTATAGTGTTCACTTACTCCTTGTTACCCCTCATTAGATGAGGTGTCTGCTTATACCCTCTCTGTTTCACTTGCCCTTACACAAGTTCTAAACCCCTATTGATTATAAATGTGTCTTGTCTTATTTATGTCTATATGTGCTCCTTGAGAATCATCTGTCTGTTTGCAATTTAGTGATTTGACCCACACCTCTAATAACTCCAATACCTGGAATGCCACTTTTAAAGGTGCTATGAGTATTCATGTGTCCTGTGTTCAACTCTGACATGTTATAAGACGGTTCTTAAGGTCATCGATGAAGACAAGAACACTGTTCCCTAGACGATGGACTTGATTTTGTCTTTTTTTTCTTCTTCCAATTCTGGTTGCAACACAACAAGACAGTTAATCTCAGTGAGCCCTGATTTTAATCTCACTCTATGATTTATATTTGTAATGGCAATACAGGTAGGCTTAGTGTGGGTGTGTGTATGTGTGTGTGTGTGTGTGTGTGTGTGTGTGTGTGAGTGTGTGTGTGAGTGTGTGTGTGTGTGATTATAGTCCCCTACCCTGCTATCCCACATGCACACACACACAAAAGAGACAGACAGACAGACACACTCACACACATAGTAGAAAGTACTAGTCATTATTATAACAGGGAGATTAGAGTTCACCAATTCACCCAGATTGGCAAAGAAATTCCAGTAATTAGCCTCAATCCACCGGCATGTCCTCCCCATGTCCGTGTGGATTTTCTCTGGGTTTCCTCCCACCTCCCTATATTGTGCCGTTAAGTGAAGTGGTTATGCTAAATTGCCCTTAGGTTTCAGTGTCAATATGTGTGCATGATCCCCTGTGATGGATTGAAACCATGAAAATTTAGGGGTGTAAAATGGGATATGCTGCATTATATAGACAGCTAACAACCACCTGATGGGTTTAGCAGTAAATATTTTTTTTCTGCTTGCAATAACATGCAAGTTTGTCTGCTCCAGTGCACAGTGTTGCCAAGTCTGTGTGATAAAAGCAGCCCATTGGTCAACAGAATCATTCCAAATCCAGCCCAAAACTCAACATACACTATATAGCCAGAAGTATGTGGACATGCCTCCTAATAATTGAGTTCAGTGTTTCAGCCAGTGGTTGCTAATGGTTACGTAAAATCAAGCACATAGCCATGCAATCTCTATAGACAAACATTGGTAGTAGAATGGGACATACTGAAAAGCTCGGTAACCTTAAATGTGGCGCTGTCATAGGATGGCACCTTTGCCGCAAAATTTGAAATTTCTGACCTGGTAGATTTGCCCCAGGCAACTGTAAGTGCTATTATTGTGAAATGGAGGCATCTTGAGCAACAACAGTTCAGCCATGACACGGAAGACCACGCAAACTCACAGAGCGGGGCTGCCGTGTGCTGAAGCATGCAGCACATAGAGATCGCCTATCTTCTGTTGCATCACTCACTACAGAGTTCCAAACTGCCTCTGGAAGCAACATCACCACAAGATCTGTGCATCGGGAGCTTCATTAAATGGCTGAGCAGATGCACACACGCCTAAGATCACTATGCACAATGCCAAGCATCAGCTAGAGTGGTATAAAGCATGCCACCACTGGACTCTGGAGCTGTGGAAATGTGTTCTCTGGAGTTATTAATCATGTTTCACTATCTGGCAGTCCAATGCCAGCAGAACGCTACCTGTCAGGATGCATAGTCCCAACAGTAAAGTTTGGTGGAGGAGGGATAATGGTCTGGGGCTGTTTTTCAGGGTTTGTCACAATGAAGGATAATATTAATGCTACAGCATACAAAGAGATTGTAGACAATTATATGCTTCAAATTTTGTGGCAACAGTTTAGGGAAGACCCTTTCCTGTTCCAGCATGACTGTGCCACTGTCCACAAAACGAGATCCCATAAAGGGGTTTGATGGGTCTGATGTGGAGGAACTCCAGTGGCCTGCACAGATCCTTAATCTCAACCTCACTGAACAGGCCTCCTCATTCAACTTCAAAGCCTGACCTCACATATGCTATTTTGACTGAATGAGCACAAATTCCCCACAGACACACTCCAAAATCTTGTAGAAAGCCTTCCCAGAAGAGTGGAGGCTGGTATAGCTGCAACCTCCACATTAATGCCCATGGTTCTTGAATGGCATGGCCAATAAGCTTACATGGGTGTGACGGTCAGATGTCCACATCTTTTTAATATTTTTTTTTTAGATTGATTCTTTAAACTTTGTGTTTAATTTTTTATTAGTGTAGGGTTTTTTTTTGTTTGTTTGTTTTTGTTGTTTTTAAAGGTCATTAACTGTAAAATAAAAAGAGAAGAATAAGAGAATGTCTAAAGACAACAGAAATATAAGTGCTATAAGTCTACATTACACTGACAACAGAACAGCCATATATATATAGCAGAAATAAATAAGAGCCACATGTTTTTTCCCAAAATCTTTTAAAATTTTCATACCTTTCTATGCCCTGTGTGAACATTTTTTTTCTATCTATAACCTCCAGTCATGTATCTCATGGTTTAGCCAGCAAGTCTGAAATTGCATGTTTTCTTCCACTATAGAACTGCCTCTTCTAGCAGTAATGAGTACTTTAAATTGTCTCCAGCTCTTGAGTTGCATCTGAGCATCTGAGCAAATGACAATCAAGGCAGCTGTGCATAAGAGATCCATTTGGTATCACACTGGAGTCATATCACAATAAATGCTTTAATAACCAGGGGTGTGACTACAGATTAATGGATTTACTAAAGAGGTTTTTGGGAATGGTTTCCCATTAAAAGTTTTAGATTAGTAATAGGCATAAAAATCAGTGGTGTAAAAATAATGCTATTTGGTCAGGTAGGCTCACCGTGGATCTGGCTCTTCAATGTTTGTACATAAGCAATGCTATCTCATCTCTAGTAGTCTCTCTCTCCTTACCTGTGTTTATTGACATCATTTTATATTAAACAAGGATTTACAAGAACTCAAAGTTTAATGAGAGATCAATCAATTTTGCTCAAAATTTATAGTTTGAACTGAAAAGATCTTCTCGTCTGACTGACCTGCAGAAGGGCTGCTACCTCGCTTAAAGAAATTGCATAAATACATCTACAGGTTGCAGAATTAAGAATGAAAAAATTGTGTTAGAATCAACACTGTGACCTTGTTACTTACATGAAATGATTGTAAAAAAAACAGACTATGCCCACTGACGGTGCCGTTTTGAAAGACTGACAAGACAAAGGAAAGCTAAAATATATCAAATATAATATAAAAATAGAAAATATTACTCAAATTCCTGCTTGGGCTAAAATAGTTGGCTCAGCAGCTAACTAATGCTAGTATTATTGCCTCTATCTTATCCCCTTTTCTCTCCTTCTTGTAAATATGAATGTAACTAGTTAACAAGCAGGTAACAACCAGGTAAAAACTCAATAACTATATTAATGAGGGTATCTGCAGGTGTCAGCACTTCAAATTTAATACTGTTTAATACCATTTTCAAGACATTTCCCCAAAATTTTAGAGACCTGCACGTCACTTTAATCATGCAACACGATACATCAGCTATAATGTGTTGTGTTCATGTATATACATCCATTTCAGGGTTTCAGTAAACTATAGCAGGGTAAACTTCTATAGAGGGATATGGGAGACCAGAGCAAATATCCTTTTTACATTACCATTTCCTCCAACAGTGAATGAAAAAAAATCCAGTATTTCCTTTCCATGACATGAGGAAAAAAATATAGGGAGATGGATTACGACAGTCAGAAGTGAAAAAGATGTCAAATTTACCATCAGTCCCCCAGCAGCTGTATTAGAAACCCCCTCGCAGCAGTGTTTATGAGGTTTTTTTTTGTAATATTATGCCAGGTCAATGTAACAAGTAGTGTAATAAATGTACAGAAGTCTTTGTAAAGAAGAAAATATGTATATTTAAAAAACCTTTCCTATCTTGTAATATTACTATTGGAGTGAATAATACTTAACAAAATATATATTTTTTTATTTGGCGTACAAATAGTAACATAACAATAGTATCATATTTCTGACTTAGCTCACTGTTATGTGTTAGACCTTGTGTCTTATATTTTCGCAGAAAACCACAGGAAGACCTTGTTTTCGTTGACTTTTTTTTAGATTCACTTCTCATTACCAATCAGGTGAAATGCTGTAAACTTCTGCAGAAAAAAACGTCTGTGATTACGCTAATGCAAAACCAAAGAGAATCTTGTGTATGTTGTGTCCAAATGCAGGTTAAAAGCGAAAAGTTGGTCCGGTTGCATTTTTAAGACCTTTGAAACGTGAATTTAAGACTTTTCAATGCTAATTAAGGCCTTATTTTTACATTAAGAAATTTAAGATGTTTTAAGACTTTTTAAGGACCCGTGGTAACCCTGTTAATGATAGTTTGACCACTATTAGAAACGTGCGGGGAAGGAAGATTGCAGCACATCTCAGTTTGATGCACTCAAATTTGATGTCCTCTTGTCCTTCCGAGTTCATTCCTCCAAGGTAGCCTGGCTAGACTGGTCTTCACAAGAACGCAAGTCCGTTCTTTGCATTCGTAGAATTGAGAAACAGCCCATGTGCTTTATATAGCAGTACAACAGGAAATGAGAAAAACACGAGAAGAAGGGATTCAAAATTCAGGGGAGAGCACCATCTGGCGGTATGGAGGGGAAAAAAGTCTAGGCTAGATGCTACGCAAAGCTTAATCCGTTGAATTTATCTACATCTCAACATTTTATAATATTACACATTATATCTGACTAGCTAGCTAGCATACAGGGAGAGCAGAACAGTAAAATAGCATCACTGACTATGTTTATATGCAGCCTGTTTATAAGCCGTCTCATAGCTCGATCACAATAAAATACGTGTAATCATCTCCATGGGAATAGAGTAAACCTGTAAATTGAGGCCGGGCCGAATTAAATCTCTATCTGAATGCGGTGGGTAATCCTTTTAATAATCCATTAAATAGAACAATAACAGCCATCTAAACCATTCGTGTCTTGCATCTGCCACTATCAAAATGTGTGTGTGTATTCTGAGCATGTGCAGCCGGGTCACAATGCTACGGTGGCCGAAACATATTACATAAAACATATTACCACGTACACGCACGAACTGACTTTCCAGTACTAGTGTAGCGCCACAGCCTGTTGTACTACCTGTATATCTTGATTGACAGATGTGTTGTCCAGTCAGCGATAAGTAATCCATTTGCAAAATATATCTACCTTTTCATTTTGTTTTTAGACTTGCCATTGTGTTGATAATTTGCTGTTTCTTGTGCAGTACAATTCCCAATCGATGGCCTTTAATAACACTGGGTAACATTGTATGAGTAAAGGCATTATATCTGAGCATCCTTGCACCTGAATATCAGGCCAATATGGAACTCTGAGCAACTGTACTGTACTGTGGTCACAAAATCTTCTTGCTGCCTATTTAAAGCTCACACTTGGGTGACGTTTTGATGAGACAAGAAATAATTTAAAACTTGTTAACAACACAAGTGGTGTGATTATTAAAAAATGCTGACTGGACTCACATGCTCCACTTGGTAATATTATGGTAATGCTGACAGTAGATCTCAATCTACACATGCACAAAGCATTGGATCAGCTTACAATCGTGTGTATATAAATGCACAATGTTTACAGTGTCCGGTTTATGATGCATATAAACAGTTCATTCAGAATCTGCCGTCGAAATAAGTTTATTACAACTGGAAGAGTGGATCCTAATCAGAGTAAGAACACTTGACCATTTCACCATACAGGAAAAGAACGACAATGACAACATGAGCTCTTAAATAAATTGTCTTAGGTCTAGTTGTTCCAGTCAGCTCTCCTCAGTCAGTGCCATTACAGGAAGAGATTATTAAAACACAAACATATTTAGAAAAAGAACAAGTGAGGGCCACAGCCCAGAAGAACACAAAAGAACACCTGCAACATTCATCACATGAACATGAATCACTTGAAACAGAAACAGGTAATGAGTTTTCTCTAGAATCAAAAGTGATGTGGATTGATGCAGTTCAATGAACATGTGAATAGGTCCAGCCATGTGAGCATATGGAATCCAACACCTACTCCAAGGCTCCAAACCACTTGAACCTCTACCAGGTACAGACAAGGGTATAACAACTATGAGCTACATGAGGAAAGTAATATGCAGTCTGGAGAAATGAATGATCATGAACTGTATGACCTATCCACAGTTCCCTCCCACTACAAGCCATGAGAGGATACTCCAGAAAACAGTGCAACAATTCAGTTGTGAATTTCATCTACCTCAGACTCACCTAGTGCCAATAACTGTCTGAATCCAACATATCAGCAGCTTCACATTTAGAACATATTCAACGTGAGTAAACTCAGGTTTACTTACAATTGATGACCAACCAGGAAACCCCTGGGCTTGGAAGGCCTCTTGCTTCACTTCTCAAAAAACCTTAAACTTCTCACCAAGAGAACAACTTTTCTTATTGTACAAACATCTGGCTTACAAGCAAAACAAATTAGTGCAATAAATATGTAGGGTGCTTCTAAAGGCCTCATAATGGTGTGGGAGAGATTGGAAGAGAATGATGCCTTGCCTCTACTGAAATAGACAGAACATTTTCCTAAGATCTTCAACAAAGATAACAAGCACATAAAAGAGCTAGAAACTTCCATATTCCCTACAAGAGAAGTGGATTTATGTTGCTTCATGCCACAAGGAAAAACACAGGGTTCTATGTCCACAATTCCTCATCTTTGTTTGATGTAGAACAAGCTAAAATGTCCAGAGACCCAGGCTTCACTGACCTGACTATCAGCTGCCTAAGTAATATCAAAATAGAAAAACTTGTGAAACATAATCTCAGAAAACCAGTGTCTGTGAGAAGGACAGAAGTCACATCAGAGCCTGTCACGAGTCTCTATCACTCAAAACTGAAAATCCAGACAAACACTGTTTTTCCTCATCCTCTGAGGAAGGATCTGAAAGACAGAAATGCCTTCTGTAGGTGGTGTTCTTCAACAGATCACCTCACTAAACACTGCAGCACACCACTTTGATGTAATGTGTGTGGCAGTGACGAACATCTCTCAACACTTCAGAACCAGTCCCTTGGAAATTTGATGAACTGGCAGCTACTGGAAATCCAGATGCTGAACAAATAAGAACACCTTTAGAAATCTGATTCCAGGTCATGAGGTAAAATATACCAGGTTCAGTTATACGATGCAGGACAAAATAAAAGATCTACAAAACCTGTGCAGTTCTTAATGAACAAAGTAACATGTCCCTGACAAGAACATTCTTTTTTTAAAAAATGTTTTTCATATCTGTGCATGTGCAGCATATTACATGCTGAAGACTTGATCTGGGGTCATTGAAACAAGGTGCAAAGCAAGCCATTTAATGGTAGAATCTACAGTTGCCAAAAATCTAATTCTCCAACTAACCCTCGTTGAATGTAATTTGCTGCCTGAGACCAAATAAGAGATTCAATTCAAGTCTGTTTTATTTGCATAGCACTTTTAACAATGGACATTGTCCCAAAGCAGCTTTACAGAAATATATAAATTCAGGATATCAATTTTAAGCCAGAGGCGATGGTGGCAAGGAAAAACTCCCTGAGACGAAACCTTGAGAGGAACCGGACTCAAAAGGGAACCCATCCTCATCTGGGTGACAACGGATCTTGCAATTATAAATAAATCCCTTCTATAACTGTGTACTACATGGTCAAACAGTGCAACTGTGTAACCAGGAAATTCATTACAGTTTTCACATGAAGTCTGTTTGTTGAACTTATCCACGGTTCACTGAAGGAGACTTGGGTGCAAAAATGTTCGTGGAAATTGCAGTCCTAAGCTATCTTAGCAACTGAAGTCTTAAGCCATCATACTGTTTATAACTGTTCATATGAATTGTGGTCCAAAGCCATCTTTATGGTTTTTAAGTGGTACCATCCTCAGCAATCTCAGTGATCTTCAGGCTGTCCATGTGAGGTCATCCTCAGCAGCAACGAGTGATTTCCAACTAATGAGAATGCCAGAAGTAGCATCAGGTTGGATCAGGCAAGTCCGAAGAGTAGCAGCAGTTCCACTTTCTGTGTTTCTTGTGAAGTCAGGATCACTGGTATCTCAGGAGTAGCATGTGTAGCTCGACAAGAGATCCCATCACCAGAAACATTATAAACATTAAAAAAAACAAACACTCAAACCAGTAGTGGGGAAGATCCCTGTTCTCAATCCATTCATTCTTTCATCCTCAGTAACCACTTCATCCTGGTTAGGTGGGAATACACCCTGGATGGGACACCGGTCCATCACAAGGCACCACGTATGCACACGGTCACACACAGGGGCAATTTAATGTAGCCAATCCCCCAACATGCATGTCATTAGGAGATGCCACCTCTCAAATAATCAAGAACAGCATCACAAGGAGAAAAAGAACATGGTATAGATTCTAAATAATACATTTTATAACATAATGTCACTAAAGCCATGAACACCAAGACAGCTTCCAACAACATAGTCATGGATGGATTTTTGCCAGAAGGTCAAGCCAAAGATCTTAAGGATTTGGATGTGGATGTAGATCCTCTGCCAATTCAGCATAGCTTGGGTCTCAGCCGGAATGTTCAATCCAACAGTTTCACTTTCTGTGTTTCTTGTGAAGAAAAAAACATTCACCAGAAGCGGTAAACAGTCAACTGCCATATGACCCATTATGGTTCACAGCACTCATCACTATGCAAGGCAAAGCTTTAGTCAGAGACCTGCTCAACAAATATAAGTTTTCCACTCACATTCGGAACAAAATGTGGAGAGAGTAGAAATATATAGAACTTGAGTAGCTTCATATCTGCATCGTTTCTGCAGCATCCACTGTGGATATATATGCAGTATCTTACCTCAATGGAGTAGACAAATGGAGACGGACACATGTGTAATGGGAAAGTTTATACCAGTGGTTCTGGGACATATTTAACTGTACAATAAATTCTACAGACCCCTAGTTACAGATCCATGAACATTATTTAAATGTAGACAATGAGATTTTGTCTATTTATTAGAGCCATAGAGCTTTATATTCCTGAACTTCAACTGACAGAGCATTCAACTAGGAAAATAATATATTTGATAACAGTGGGTTATGATTTCCACCACTGTAACTAAATAAAAGTCATGGACCCTCTGGCATTGCTTATGGAACCCTGGAGGTCCCTGGACCCATGGTCTAAACTACCTCTATCTCCTGCTTACACTATTTCCTGCTTAAGAACTTGGTGCTGTGTCTTAGCAGATAAGTTGGCAGACCTCATAATAGATTAATTAGATACAGACATACATAATGTGAGGTTTTATACAGATACCATAATGATAATAGTTTTAGATTTGCAATACATACAAGAAGGCACAGTGGCTTAGAGGTTAGCACGTTTGCCGCACACCTCCAAGGATGGGGGTTTGAATCCCCCCTCCGCCCTTTGTGGCAAAGCTTGCATGTTCTCCCTGTGCTTCGATGGTTCCCTCCCGAGTCCAAAGACATGCACTGTAGGCTGATTGGCATTTCCAAATTGTTCATAGTGTGTGAACGTGTGTGATTGTGCCTTGTGATGGATTGTTTAAGATGCCCCCAAGCCTGCATAGTCCCCTCATCCCCCCCTAAGCCTGCGTAGGATAAGTCATACATAAAATCGATGGATGAAATACATAGATGGATAAATACAATAGGAGATTTCATGTATATGAGGCTAACAGAGTGTCACGTATAAGTGACATTGCATAGGCACAGAACAAAAAACAATGGTGTTTTTCATACTATACTACCTCCCCAACAGGGTTATCAGACTGACAGTACTCTTAGTCCATGATCTAGTGAGCCAGTATCATCAGTATTTATTGATAAAGACTTCAAAGCACTTCGGTAAGTCACTCTGGATAAGGGCATCTGCCAAATGCCATAAATGTAAATGTACATCTAATGTAAGCTGATTGTGGAACTGGACCTGTTCCAGCTGCACTTTTTGAGACCAACTGATTCTTGAGACCATGCGAAAAGTCCATCTTCACCAGAGACGTTAATCGTGCAGAACAGGACACTGATGCACAAATTAGACCACGGGTTACAGCTTTGTCGGCTGAAATAACTTGAACGGATCACAGTTGACATATTTTTGAACAACTGTCTATCTTAAATTCAATCACTCGAGCCAAAGCCATAACTTACCGTAGCTCCTCTATTTACACATGCTGGCCTTGATGTCTGTTGGACTGTGGACGGTTTCATTTCAGGGAACCAGGGAAGGCAGTGTGGAAAGTCAAAGTTGGGCCATTGTGTTCACTTTTTGAGTACATAAGCAGTACACACTGAGGGAATTGAATCTCTGTCAATATCCAGCTTTATTAAAACGGTTTGAGAAGGTTTACTGCTCTCAAAGGGCCTGCAAAGCAGTTTTATTCAGACCAAGGGACACATTTCATTGGCATCTGCTAAAAACTTACACACAGAAGATACAGACACAAAAACCTACCTTCCAGATCAGAGATATACTTGGAACTTCTACTGTACCTTGCCCACTCACCTCCCATGGGTAGAGCCTGGGAGAAGATGACAGGAGTTGCATGTCGTATTTTGGATACCATGTTGTGTAAAGTGGAATGCTCATAACACATACATGAAGTTCTGGGAACTTTAATGGCTGAAGTCACAGCTATAATAAATGCCAGACTTCTTGACCTTGTGTCTGCAGATCCAGACATGCCAGCTGTACTCTCAGCTATGCTGTTAAATCCAAAGACAAATGCTGTGTTTGTTCCTCTAGGAAATTTTGACTCCAAAAGACATCCATAACAGACAATGCAAACAAGGTGAGTCTCGATGACTCATTTTGGAGACGTCGGAAAGAAGAATATTTGATAATACTACAGCCAAGAAGAAAATGTCAAGAAGGTAATTCCAATCTACACGTTGGAGATGTTGTACTGATAAATTAATAACCCCAAGTCAATAGGAATGAATGGCTTACCTGGCTCATCATCAACACCACTCTCAACCACAATGGCAAAGTCCGCAAATGAGATGAGAGAGTCATGAGACAAAGAACAGCCAGTGTGGTGAAGATCTGTCATTGATATTGTGCTTCTCTTCAGAAAAACAAACTTAGCTAATTGTGCAAAATATCACACCGGGCAGGAAGTGTGCTGTCTTTGTAGAACATTGTGCTTTTTTCGTATAAGCTACATTGTTTTAGTGAATACTGTTGTTATGGTTACTACAATGTAAGTATGAATCGAAAAATTGCTTTGATTAAACCATTGTAATTAAATCTGAATTAAACATTTTCATTTATTTAAAATAAAATTCACAGAGTGTTACAAGTATAAACTTCAGACTAACACTTCACATTAAAACAACTGTTTGTCCAATTTTATACACACACACACACACACACACACACACACACACACACACACACACACATACATATATATATATGTATGTATGTATAGTCAATGCTGGTTTAGGTTAACATACAATATACCGTACTGTATATGGAATTTGCTGCATTAGGCTGCTTTCACACTAGGCTTTTCTCAACCGCCAGCACTTTTTACATGTAATCCAATGGGAAGGGGCCTCAAGGCGGTTAGAATGTAGCCGCTTTTAAAAAGCATTGCCTGGTGCCAGTGTTTTTTTTTAGTCACAGCAGAGCAATTCCAAACCTGAAAAAAGTTCAACTTTTCAGAAGAGTAACGATTCAGCAGGTCGCAAGTTAATAATGTGCATTCGTTTAGGAGCTGCTAAAGAACAACTGGGAGATTGCACTTCCTAACAGAAAAAAAGATATAGGCATATAGCTGAGAGGTAACACTGTTCTTATCTGGATACATTATACTGTATTATGTCATTGGAAAATGTCTGTCATGTAAAAGTTAGGAGATAGACTGGATGCAGTCTATCTGGAGCTTTGCATCATTTATTTTCTATCATGGGCTGACTTGCTCATGTGGAAATCCTATCGTGTCAGTTTATAATGGGAAACTCCTGCTACTACAATGTCTGTTTTATCATATACAATACCAATACCTATATGAGAACACGTGCACATACACACACATATACTTAGGGACACCTAATACAAGGTTAGAGCTGGAGACAACATATGGAGAGCTGGAATGGCAAAGACAGTCCAGCTGAGTTTGTGTGTGGGAGTGGGTGGACACGCTTGAACGACTGCACTCCAGTCAGCAGTTATTGGAGCATGATCGACTTTCAGGTTGTCAAGATGGCATGGATGGGGAAAAAAAATCTCAATCCAACAATGAGGAATTGTCTGAGAATGGAAACACCATTGCATGCACACACACACACACACACACTAGAGATCTGTAATCTACGTACATATAAAGTAGGGATATAATCACATTATTTGGATTGAACAGATAATGTGTTCTAAACTGACACAAATTCAGATATAATGATAATGAGTCTTTATTGGTCACATATACATATGCTCAGTGAAATTCTTTTCTTCACATACCCCAGCATGTTAGGAGATTGGGGTCAGAGTGCAGGGTCAGCCATAACACAGTGCCCCTGGAGCAGAGAGTGTTAAGGGCCTTGCTCAAGGGCTCAAGCTTGGCAGTGCTGGGGCTTGAACCCCCAACCTTCCAATCAGTAACCCAGAGCCTTATCCACCAAGCCACCACTGCCCCTTATATAAATAAGAGATGTTCTTTCATACAGTATGGTTGTAAGGGACGGGCAGATATGAAGTTCACAGGACAAACAAAGGCCACATTTATTAACACGAACATTTAAATACATTTACAGCATCCTTAGTCACAGCCTAGACAGGATCGCAGTGGTTTAAATTAATAACTGCTTGAGCAGGATTTTTAAAAACAGTCCATCTCTAGTTGAGAACTAATTTGAGTGATGTAGTACCAGAATTCACAGGCTATGCTGAGAGAATTGTCCAGTGTTTCCTGGAATATCATATATATATATATATATATATATATATATATATATATATATATATATATATAGTTTAGGCCACACCCACTTCAGGTTTCAATCCATTTCAATCCCAACACAACATATCATGGAAACAGAACTACTGACCACAGAGTACAGACACACACACAGAGCGCTGCCTAAAGAGAGCAGTCAAGATTATCAAGGACCCAAACCACCCTTCTACCATCCAGCGCAGGTTACAGAGCCATTCACACCCGTAACAACAGTCTCAAAAACAGCTTTTTACTGATGGCCATTTCACAGTCGAACTCAGAACTCAAGTAAAGTCACAAAGACAGCCTAACTGCTAATCCCCATGTGCAATGTCCTGCAATATGGGCCATATTCAGCCATAAGTGCCATATATGTCCTTCATTAGTCCTGTGTGTCTATTATTTGTTTGTGTCATGCCTTTGCACTGTGTTGTTTTGTACTGTATGTTGTAGTACTTGTATTTATTGTCTATGTATTAGATAATTTAAATAAAATTTCTAGTAAGTACAGTCTACATACATGGAAAATAAGGTAAAAATTTAAAAGGTTAGGGCCAAATGGATTCAAGTACTGTGCAGTATAACTGGAGCATCTGAACTCGTCATTCATATATATATATATATATGATGGGAAATATGATACACATCTATCTATATCTCTCTCCCTCTTTCGGTGTCTGTCTCTTATTCCTACACAGAGAGACTCCTCTGGGTAGACTTGGACCCAGTTGAAGGTCTTAGACTGAACCCCCACTTGCCCTCCTCTGAGCAAGCTAATTAAGTGTAAACCAAGCTGAGAGTTTATATTATTCAACACTGAATGCTGCCATCTCCTATCCAACTAGAGCTACTAAAGATGTAAGTGCATGTGCACACACACACACACACACACACACACACACACACACACACCACAGACACTCAGAGCCAGAGACACTTGCAGCCACAAACGGATGCTCAAGCACACTTTTTTTGGCATTGCAGGGTGACCATATGTGTCTCAAGAGGCATCCACGAATAAAATGTATGTTTGTTATTATTAGTAGTATCCAGCCATCCATTTTCAGTGCTGCTTATCCTACAGTACACAGGGTCATGGGGGAGCCTGGAGCCTATCCCAGGGAACTCAGGGCATTAGGCAGGGGACACCCTGGGCGGGGTTCCAACCTATCGCAGGGAACAATCATGCACACATTCACACCTGACTAGCCAGAGGAAACCCCCAAAGCACAGGAAGAACATGCAAACTCCATGCACACAAGGCTGAGGCAGTATTCAAACCCCCAACCCCAGAGGTGTGACACAAATGTGCTAACCACTAAGCCACCATTATTATTATTATTATTATTATTATTATTATTATTATTATTATTATGATGAAAGTTGTAAATAAGGTAATTAAGGTCACAACTGCTAACCATTTGTAACTTTCCATGCAAGTTGGCCCTGCAAATTCTTACAAAGTTGTGATTGTGTGACTGTATTGGATACCAAAATTAAGAGATGGAGAGAGAGAGAGGGAGAGAGAGAGAGAGAGAAATCATCAAGTTTGTCCAAAGTCCAAGAAATGGGTAACACATTCCTCAGGTTCCATACGTCACGATTTCTCTTACTGAATAAAAGTTAATGTACATTTTTATACCTAACTGTAGTTTTTACCTTGTACTAGATAAAACCTTCAATAATACCTGGAATGAAACTTACAGAATATTTCCCCATGTTCTATTCTGTTGCCCTCTAGTTCTGTTCAGGATTAGATAGCCATGATTGTGCCAAAAAAGGGGCACTAAACTACACCTCCCATCAGCTCCAGCACTTCACATGTCGCAGTCACTCTCACCTGTGTCTTGTTTCACCTTGATTAGCACCACTATATAAGTTCCTGTTTTTCAGCATCTTATTGTCAAACTTTTGCTGTTCATCTTATTGTCAAACTTGTCATGTTCATGAGTTGTTGTATGTGCCTCAGTCTTGCTTGTAGTTTGGAAGGATTTACCTTGTATTCACTATTTATGTTCACGGTCCTAGGGCGCACGGTGACTTAGTGGTTAGTGTGTTTGCCTCACACCTCCAGGGTTGAGGGCTCGATTCCTGCTGCAGTCCTGTGTGTGTGGATCTTGCATGTTCTCCCCATGCTTTGGGGGTTTCCTCCAGGCACCCAAGTTTCCTCCCCCAGTCCAAAGACATGCATCGTAGGCTGATTGGTATGTCCAAAAAAGTGTTGGTGAATGGGTGTGTGATTGTGCCCTGCGATGTGCAGGGTGTCCTCTGCCTTTTGCCCGATGCTCCCTGGGATAGGCTCCAGGTTCCCCCGCAACCCTGAAGAAGGAGTAAGCGGTAGAAGATGGATGGATGGATGGATGGATGGAACGATAAATTATCCACACTTGCATCTGCCTCCTCTACAAATCCCTAACATAGATTTTTTTTTTATCGCAAACCTATACATGTATTGAATTACTGCTTTGCTGACTTCCTCCTTTATTTGTTATTACTGCTATTATATTTATGTAAAAACTCACTGGATTACACCAGGTCATAAAACACATCCTCCTCCCACTGGGACTCTTTTCAATAAATTAAATGCAGGTCCAAATTAATGCTTTTCAAGCCATGGGGGATGAAGATGTTAAAAAAAATTACAAAAACAACCAAACTAATCCATGAGTGTGCACCATTTTATGTGTGCGAGTTTGTGCAGATCCTCCAAACCTGGGCTTTGCTGAGTTATGGCATTCGGCATCTCTCGGATTACTCCTTAATATTTTATTACATGAAAATCCACAGCTGTATATCTACTGCAGGTTTGTCACTATTAATCACATACTACATGGAGGAAAACCAAGGCTGTCCACTTGACCAGACTACAAAACACACACACACACACACACGGGAGCAAGAAACCTTGAACCTAGAAACCTTGCACGCAAATTAGAAACACTTAAATGCAATTTACATCAGGTATTCTTTTCTACGTCCTACAAGAACAACAATCTTCCTAAAGCCTCCTAAAGTTTGTCACGCTGTGTAAAGATCATACCAACAAAATATTTGCTGAATTCTATAACATACTTTGCGGTAAAGTATTTTCCATGTAAGATTATACAATGAGTTTCCTTTAACAACAGACCTGTGATTAAAGAAAAATAATTCATGTTCTGCCTATATCATCAATAAGTGCAGTCCAGGCTCATACAGAAAATGGCCTACATAAACAGAAACAAGCATCCAGCATACTAGTGTTTAGGTCTAGAGAAAAGGCAGAGAAATGGAGTTTGGCGTCATCTGTGGCTGAGTATAAGGGGACATTCAAAGAGATATTCTCTATGCTGCCAGGATTCAACATTTCTTTTAAAACATACGTTTCATTAGCTTTCGCCACTGCCACTACTATAAAACCAATCGAACTCTGCAATATTCGGATGAGTTTGCAATTTTTCAAAATTACTGCAGATTCTCAACTCCAACGATCTCAACTCCGCCGATCTCAACTCCAACGATCTCAACTCCGCCGATCTCAACTCCGCCGATCTCAACTCCAACGATCTCAACTCCGCCGATCTCAACTCCGCCGATCTCAACTCCAACGATCTCAACTCCGCCGATCTCAACTCCAACGATCTCAACTCCGCCGATCTCAACTCCAACGATCTCAACTCCGCCTATCTCAACTCCAACGATCTCAACTCCGCCGATCTCAACTCCGCCGATCTCAACTCCAACGATCTCAACTCCGCCTATCTCAACTCCAACGATCTCAACTCCGCCGATCTCAACTCCAACGATCTCAACTCCGCCGATCTCAACTCCAACGATCTCAACTCCAACGATCTCAACTCCGCCGATCTCAACTCCAACGATCTCAACTCCGCCGATCTCAACTCCAACGATCTCAACTCCGCCGATCTCAACTCCAACGATCTCAACTCCAACGATCTCAACTCCGCCGATCTCAACTCCGCCGATCTCAACTCCACCCATCTCAACTCCCCCGATCTCAACTCCAACGATCTCAACTCCGCCGATCTCAACTCCAACGATCTCAACTCCAACGATCTCAACTCCAACGATCTCAACTCCGCCGATCTCAACTCCGCCGATCTCAACTCCGCCCATCTCAACTCCCCCGATCTCAACTCCAACGATCTCAACTCCAACGATCTCAACTCCAACGATCTCAACTCCGCCGATCTCAACTCCAACGATCTCAACTCCGCCGATCTCAACTCCGCCGATCTCAACTCCAACGATCTCAACTCCGCCGATCTCAACTCCAACGATCTCAACTCCGCCGATCTCAACTCCAACGATCTCAACTCCAACGATCTCAACTCCGCCGATCTCAACTCCAACGATCTCAACTCCAACGATCTCAACTCCAACGATCTCAACTCCAACGATCTCAACTCCGCCGATCTGAACTCACGACCAAAGAAATCTTTTACAATATGAGCTTTCTGTCAAAATCTGATTGCATGTCTGAAAAATCTGACAGGCTGGCTGTAATGTTCGAAAAAGCATTTGTGGACTATGCAGATATATGCTTAAACACACTAATATACATAGCAAGCAAAGAGTCCCTGGTGACGTGAACTATTTCTCAGCTTGTGTGTTTGGAAGCGACACACATTTGGACACACATTTCTTGCATACCACCGATGAGTGGAGACACATTAACTAGGACACAGATGCTGTCTTAACTAGGACTAATCACTGCCAATTCCTCCTGTCTGTCTTTATTTCAGTGCAAACATTTTAAACAATCTTACTTTTTACTTCTTATACACTCTTTTATCCCGTTGTACTATAACATTCTATCACAATCAGTTGGGCAAATCTGCAGTATGCGACTCAAATAATTGTCCATTATGTTTGAATTGGATTCTGACTTGGGCTTCATAAATGGCAGAGAAATTCCTGAATCTCCAAATAAATTCCAACTGTTCATGTGTTATCATTCATTTAATGACATAAAAACACTGGAACATCAGGGGGCCAAAGGCAGCTGGAACTAAACACCAAGTATCTTTATTGAGGCTTGTTCACAAACGATGGTCGGGATCGATAGTGGCAAATCCATGCTTATATTCCATAACAGACAAGTTCAAACACCACTTGGGAGGCTGTGACTAAGGGATCTAGGATGCAATAGAATTCACAGCTTAGAAATGCATTTTATGGGGATTTATATTCACAAGCTAACAAGGCCCAGTGAGACTAATCATGAGGAACAGCTGTTAGCAATTATCAAAGGGCGTGGCCAAAGTAGAGCTGGGGAAAACTGAAGCTACGTCCGAAATCGCGTACTACCTTACTATACACAGTAGGAGAAAAGCGGTACGCCAGAGGGGTAGAATGGACGAATTCTCAGCAGGATGGTGTACTGCTTCTGGCGAGATTTTGCAGTATGCAACCAATAGACACTAAACGAGTCAAAAATCAGATAATGCAACGGGACTGGTGTGGACGAGCTCCGAAAAAAAATAAATCACTGAAGACAGAACGTCGGCTCTTATTTAAGTATGGGTTAAACAGGACTTGTTTAACAGTACCCGAATAGACTGTTAACTTGTTGAAGGTTTAAACAAAAAAACAGTTGTCATAGCGTTTGAAACTTTTTTTTTGTTATCTCCATCATGTCTTAAACGGCCAAGCTAACGGAAACAAATTTACCTCAGCCTGTTAACCCCGCCCACATTACATTACTAATTCAGTTAACTTTCCTGATGTGCATTTTGCACACTGTGCAGTTGCTTTAATCTGGTGGTCCCTTTAATATTATCGTGTTTATGATGACGTCGAAGGTCACACTCCAAGATGGCGGACATAGTATGTCCGGGATTGTAGTCATACTACACACACATACTGATTAGTACGTACTGTTTCGATGGCCGTGCAGTAGGTACTGTCGCAATACGCAATTTCGGACGCAGCCTGAAAGTGGGAAACCAGACAACTGTGCACTAACTGGGGAGTTTTGCTATGTCTGAAGGCTTAGTGAAGAATATCCCGAATGTACCCTATAACAGAGGTTCTCAAACTTTCTGCAGCCAGGGACCACTTTAACAGTAAAATGAATTTCACAGACCCACTCCTTACATTATTTCATGCTATACAATTTTCTATTCCTTAACACATTATGTCCAAGACATTATATATAGGCTACTTGTTTCTGAATTATTGAGGCTTGGATTAAAACCATTCTAATGAAGTGACACCAGTCAAACAGTCTACAGTCTATAATAACTATAAAAACTCAGTATTAATTATAATAATTGTGATAATATTGGGTTGAGATTTTCCAACTTGTACCTACTTAAAAAAAATAAAAAAATCACAGCCGGATCCCCGGACCCTACATTGAGAATCACTGCCCTATAAAGCAGCAAATACCCATAATGCTCTTTGCCGTTTGTAGAGAATAGGCAGTAGAGTACCATTTTATGTGCATGGTGAGTGTTTCTCATTATGCCGCTGTATTCACTGTTGCATTTTCATTTACAAACTTCCATTATTTTCTAACGTGACATTTCAACAGTTTGTTTTAAAAAGCTGATTCTTAAATAAAGGTATGCAATAGGCAATATGCTAATAATCATCGACGGTAACTTTAAGCTAAATGGAACTCTCAAGGCAAATACACAGAACCTCTCAAAAGCTTACAGAAATGTTTTCCATTCATGAATCCAAGCAAAAACCATCCTACTTAGGAATGACCACAACACAAACGAAAACCAAGTCTCAAAATTGTACTATAAAAGGACACGTCCCTTAACGTGACGATCCCTCAAATTTTTTCACTTCGGTGAATTCTTCTTCCAAATTAGATTGAATACGAGACAATAGAGATCATAGGCTTAAGGAGGTGCTTTAATCTCTTTCTATTCGTTTGACTTCAAGCTATCTCTCTTCTTTTGTTTAGGTCTCTGTCCTATCCGTTCTCCCTTCTCACCATCTCTCTTCTTCCACCTGCTCTTCTCTGTGGCCATCACTCCATCTTTGTCTTTGTCCCTCTTTTTACCCTCTCTCCCTGTGGCTTTATTATCACATGCAAAACAGCACATGGCGAAGATACACATCTTAGCAGGCGGTGGACTGCGGAGACCTTTTTAGCGCCATATTTCACTGTCTTGCAATGTCTCACACTGGTAACATGGCAGAGAAAAAGAGACAGACAGAGAGAGATGGAGAGAGCGAGAAAGAAAAAGGAATAGAAGGCAGTTTGATGAACCCCAGCACAATACCCCTTTATCATAAGGTCCCTTTATCAGTTCGCCATTGAAGTGTTTCATTTTCCTCCTGCCATTACAGCAGAAATACCTCACTGGTAATTGCTTGGCGATAAATAAGGCCGTTTGTCCCCTTTCCCCTCCTCGTCATCAGCCTAGCAGCCTCCTTATGGAGCACTCCTTCACTCTTTCATTCGCTCATTCTCTCGTTCTGAGACAAGGTAATCCTTTTCCCACCTCCACCTCCACGTTTCAGGGTGATATACGCACAGGTGTAGGAGACTCTGAGTGCATTCGGCGAGAAGCACCGTATGGAGGAGAATCCTTTCAGACAGATTCCTTTTTATACATTCTAAGCTGTTAGGGTTCCGTGAGTTGTAATTCTGGTGAGGTGTGATGAACGGGAGGCTGAGTAATATAGGGGAGACACGCGCCATCCATTTTGTGACGTGTGCCATAGCTGGTGAGAGGAAAGCAAGCACATCTGCGCATGAGCGTGCATGCAAAAGGGTCTGGCAATTTGAGAGGTGTAAAAGGATTCCTTTCAAACATATGGCTCATAGTAAAAGGGAGCTTTTGGACCAAGTATGTCCATGTTATGTGGATGTGCATGTTGCAGTTTTTATACCTTTTAGTCTGCAAAAATTGCAACAAAGATGATTAAAAGACTTTTCAAAGACACTCGGATAAATAATCAAATTCCAATGATGCTTTTCTTCGACAAGAGTTACGGTACAACCATATCGCTGGTTAGATCCAAGCTTTATGGTTTATATGCTCTATCTTTGGCACACACTGGGCACAACTTCAGCCTCAGGGCTCATACTCCCTATGCAGCAGCTGGCTATGGGCATTCCTGGTAGAAGCCTGGTTTCAAGATCATCTCTGTCTCACTCTGTCTTCTATCTCACTCTCTCGCTCGCTGCCTGGGGAGATCTGGTCTACTTCTACTGAAAGATTAGACACATCTGTTTACCCCGCAAGCTGGTGGGAGGGCTGTGTATAATTGTTGCTACCTGATTGGATTGTTAGTGCTGATCAAATCATCTGATTGGTGCGTTTTTGTGTTTGAGTGCAGGAGCACATGTGTATGTGCACAAAGTGAGCAGCTGGAGCTGGAATGCTGCTGGATTATACTCTGTGCTTTTTTGGATCCCACCACTATTATAGGTACTGGCAGCATCAGTCATAGTAACAGTGAGTATGATAAATACACTTGCTCAAGGCAGAAACCTTGGACCACCTTTACTAGACTGAGAACTATAAATCGATTTGCCTTTTTGTTATTCTAGCTTTTTTGTTTTGTTTTGCGTCTGTAAAACTGGATAATTGTGCCCCATAGCACATTTTTTATTTATATTATAAATAAACCAATGATCCCCAGGTCAAAACCACTTTTCTGCAAACCACCTTTTTGTTTGTTACAGTTAGTTCTCTCTCCACTTATTAACAACAACACGACAAATTTTAGCACACCGTGTTAGGTTTGAATGAGGGCTTGTGTCATTAATAGCAAAAACCTTTAATAGGGTTTAAGAGACACTTGATTGCCACCATCTTACAATCACTTGCTTACACTTCTCGCTACGGTCTCCTGCAAGATATAATAATCCCTGGAGGCGGGGAGGATGGGGAAATCCTGTGAAAATGTTCTTAGTTCTGTAGACGGCTGTATGGTCAGTACCTCACTGGAACAGGAAGTGGAAATTTCTTCAAATACAGAAGAAGTCCTAAATACACTAAGGTCAAATAAATCTAGCGTTCCCTCCTATGGCCTGTAAGATAATATATTATAACATTTATTATAATGGATTTGATCATGGAAATGGTAAATCTGTACGTGATTATATGCTTGTTGTCCATCAGCTGGCAAGTGATAAACCCACAATATTGTATCATACAATAGGCTTCAAATAAAAGGGGCTTTATAGAAGGGTGAATACATGAGACTGTTACACCTAGGGTGACAATATCAACAATAAACACATCAGTCATCAATAACTTCTGGATTCCTAGTAAATATGATTATGGTGGGATTAAGGTCGTCCTTTGAGAGTAGATATGTGTCAATAATATATATATCACACACGTGCTTTCAGTAGGCAGCACATTTGGAGAAAAAAACAAGTGTTCAATTCAGGAGGAAACATAGGCACAGTTATCTGTCATCTATTCCGAATTTGAAGGCAGAATTACGTGCATCGTTCTTAGTAAAGGCAATCCTAAAAGTTACTCATGAGGATGCAGCAGGCAGCCGAAGCTCCAGTCCTGTTAAAACGTCACTCAATGAGAAAGGAACAGAAAAACACACAATATTACGTTCGTCTAAAGCACAATAAAACTCAGACCTTTCCCGTGATATGAAATTTTAATATGTGTACATGCCTAGTTGTGACATTAATCATAATTATAACGTTAGCTTATCGATATTATGATATATATATATATATATATAGTTATTGCTTCATCAGATGCCATTAGTAAGTATACTGCAGTTGAAGAAAGGTGGCCACTTTCGTGCCATCTTTGGATGCCATCTTCTGTCATGTTCGTTTGAGATGTAAAACACATTTCTTTCTAAAACGCAAGAAATAACTGGACTAATTATTATACAATCGAATCATTAATTAATATTCATATAATACACTGACGAATTAGTTTGTTTTGTTTTTTTGTTAGCATTTTTAAATGTCTCTGTTAGAATCAGATCCAAGTTTGATTATAAATCTCAAAGGTCAGTGTGATCAGATGTGCAGTAGTCTGTTGAAGAGCTGGAGGCATAACCCCTGCTGCCACAGCAGCAAAAATTCGGAGTACTTCGGATTGGAACCATGTATTAGTATCAGATACAAATAACATTTTTCTCTGAAACGTTCTTAATATCGTGTGCTTAAATTATTCAACTCTGAGAACAAAATCAAATACTGAAATACCGACAGCACAGTGGGGTGACAGCGCATAGATTTCTCTCCTCCCCTCCCTCCTGCTTTTTTTTTATGTTCTTAAGTAATAGGAAATTTAATAAGCGCACATTTCAGATGATTAAGCTACTGAACCTTGGAAAATTGTTATGTAAGGAGTGAATTTCTTTGGCCACACAACAACTGCATGTTTGATGAAGACAGAATAAGGGCACTAATATGTTGAGGTATGGTGCTCTGGCTGATATTTCTGGGTGCTGTCTGGATGGCAGGACAAGGTTGCGACACAAGGCTGCAGATTTACAGGCAGGTCATGATGAAATGATCACACTCACACTGGAAGGTAATAGGATCATCAATAAGATGCTGTATGCCGTGTAAAAATAGCGCGTATAAACACGGTCAGTCTAATATTAAAAACATCTTAGTAAAATTTCCCGTGAAATGCAGCAGGCCAGTGTGCGTCAGGGAATCGTTTTGTTGTTGTTGTTTTTTTCACATCACTATACAGACAAGAGCGAGTGTTTTAATGCGAGATGATTTTACACCACATTACACATGGGAAAAGACAGTATTTTGAAGAAGAGAAAAAAAAAAACCACCCCCAAAAAAACGCTTTTCGCACCTGACAGCTACAAATCAGCATATAGCTTGAGGTGACATTTTCAAAGCATCATGTGCAACTATGAGAGATGCTTTTGGTTTCAGAAAACATTCATTATACAAATGAACATACTAGATACTGGTTAGTGATTTTCTTATCAGTCGAAGCATCCTTATTATCGTAATATTAGCGTTGCCAATATTATTTCATTATTCAGCCCTAAACCTCACACAATTACAATGCTAAGGATAAATACGCTGGAAAAAATACATCTTTATTTCCACATAATGAAAAGTAATAGTAAGTCATGAAGGTCATGTGTGTAACACCAGATATAGAGGGGGTTGGCGGGGTGGAGGTGTGTGGGGGGGTGGATTTAGGATTAGGGTTACTGCTTGGCTGTGAAAGTATAATGGGGAATATGGTATGATCACCGTATGACACTTATTAGGTTATTACACTCGTACCTAAACCTGTTATTACACGCCTATACAGTGTAGAGTGAAAACGTGCTCATACTCAGGAATTATTCTAAATGTCAGTATAAATCAGTGGTGTTTAGTGTATGAAATAGCTAACATTTGGAAAAGAATGTGTAAAAGCATACACTTTATTCATGCACACACACACACACACACACACACACACTTCAATAAGTGAACTCTCTTCTGTGTAAATGAAGATCATGGAGATAAATTAAGCTCGGGGCAAGTACACGCTCAACTTCAGAGGGAAATGAAAAAGATTTGCTGGGGGTTCTGGTTGATAAGACGATAGTGGAAAGAGCGAGAAAGAAAGAAATCACGTGCGCAAAATTAAAATAAATAAATAAATCCCCCCCCCCCCCCGGAGTCAGTTCATATGGAGAGATGACAGGATTCAGCTCGTATCCCGGTGGCTTGCTTTCAACTGACACGGCACTACTCACAGTTTTAATGCTGCCTAAAGACTCGCCCTATAAACACAAGAGGTCGAAGAGTAAACAAACAAACAAACAAACAAACAAACTCAAACAGCACTGTGTTCCAGCTGACCACGAGGGTGAAAAGTTGACCCGACAGCACGGCGCGTGCTTTACGCATTTTAGGTTTTTACCCAATATCCAAACCCGATATTCTGACCACAGCCCCGAGCAGTCTAGCTTTAAATGTTGGAGCCGACGTTCCTCTTGTTGTTGTTGTTTATTTTAACGCCTAGAAAAAGCAAGTGTGTGACCGTACCTTTCGCAGAATCCACTGGTTCAGGATTAGGAAACTCCAAGCGAGCAGCCTCATCGCACCTTCCGACAGCGCCTAGTCCCGTGGAGTGAACATACACCGGACACACTCAACGCTCGCAAACAGCCGCGCCGAGCAAACAACAACAACAACAACAACAACAACAATAAGCTATACAGATGCTATAGGGAAGAGATTGCGGTTGTTGTTGTTGTTGTTGTTGTTGTTTTTCTCCCGGGAAAGTGTGAGCCAGAATGTGGGACGAGTACTGAAAGAGAACCAGGGCGGTTCAGCGTTTGAAGTCCTGAAAACATGTATAAAACACATCCATACTAGTGGTGAGAAAAGGGGAAAAGTTTGCGCGTGAGCGGCGGCAACTTCTTACGCAGGAGAAGAAAAAAAAACTGAGGTGATCAGCTCGCCCTCAAGCGCCAATGGCCACCTCTCAGTGAGTGGTGTTTAAAAAGAAACTCTCTCTCTCTCTCTCTCTCTCTCTCTCTCTCTCTCTCTCTCTCTCTCTCTCTCTCTCTCTCTCTCAGTACTCCTGCCTGTCCTTCTCCACTCTCTCGGTCTGATGTGAATACCAACAGGTCGAGTGAGTGGCTTTCTCTGTCTTCCCCGCGCGCGAGAGCGTAAATTCCGCGCGCGCCTGTCATTCATGCGCAAAACTGGCGCAGACGCAAACTCACGTTAAGCTTCCACCCTCTCGGGCTAAATCTGCGTCTCGAGCACAATGTGAGACGTGCTTTCAATGCTCTTCTGTTCTGCCTGCATTAAACAAACAGAAATTGTTTTCATTCTCAGAAATAAACTGCTATTTTAGGAGAAAAAAAATTAAATAGCACTTTTCCTGATGAACTTTTTTTTTTTTTAAGGAATAATAATTTTTACAAATACAAATTTTCCTTTTTTCCCCCTCCCCACTACGTGTAATTTCATATATTTCTGGTGTGATAGTGAATCCTATGTGAAGACATTGTTACAGATGTGAAAGTAAGAAACACACACACACACACACACACACACACACACACACACACACACCCACACACACACACACACACACACACACACATCCTTATAAGAACTTTGCGTTGGCATCATTGTAACTATTAATGCAGCTAATTAATGCTATACCTACATCTGGCTATACCTACAACTAACCCTAACATTAACCCTCATTATCCAACCAAAAACTTTTGGATCATTGATGGTTTTGTTTTGTTTTGTTTTGTTTTGTGTTGAATGAAAACTGCAGTTAGGACTAGACAAATGTTAGGACTAGCCATATGTCCCTACAACCCCGTTAGGGTAAAAACAACAACAATAAAAAACAACAACAACAACAGAAACTCTCATAGAATTTGTAATGATTTTAATGGATATAATGGGAATTTGTATTGACTTTAGTGGAAACTGTAATGGTCTCTGTGGGTCTCTACTGGTAATTTGTTGCCTTCTATTGGTGGGATGTTATGTCCAGTGGATACCATTAAGGACCAAAAATTATAATGGTAATGGGATTAATGGTGATGGTTTGTAATGTAAAGCTGATGGTTTGTAATGTATTTCTAGTGGAAACCATTAGAGTTTCTGTGACGGTTTCTTTCTTTCTTTTTTTTTTTTTTTAAGCATGGAAGGTCAAATCTGTCAGATAGTTGGTCTGTACCATGATATATAAACGTGCACACACACACACACACACACACACACCACACACACATGTACTGTAACTGCAACGGCCATGCGACTAATGCTCATCGATTCGAATTGTATTGAGAGAGAGAGAGAGAGAGAGAGAGAGAGAGAGAGAGAGAGAGAGAGAGTCCTTTCTTTCTACACAGAAGGAAGGCTAACGAGGGTTACCCGAGGCAGGGACACACACCCCGGTGGCCGCCGCAGGTCGTTATTAGCACAGATGGACTGGGAACAGTTTGCTCTCATCAGTAAAAAGCCCAGTTACATTCCCCCTAAAACACGCAAACTTTCTGCGCTTCTATTTCCACAGGACGCACACACAGCAGCTCTCCATCGCCCCCTTGCGAATGACAAGGCATATATTTTTTTAAGTCGGAGCAGGAGACCTCAGTAACAGGAAAAAACACGTCAATGTGTGTGCTTTATGCTAAAACACAAGTGTTGTAACTACAAGTTAAGTGCTGTTATTTAACAAAAGAGAAGTAAAAAAGAAGAAAAAAAAGCTCTGAGATACTCCAAAGACAAGTTTATTTTCAGATCCCCTAAATACAGGCTTTAAACAGGTGAAACGTTGAAAGACCCATACTGGTCAATGAAAAATTATATTGCATTATACATTATATGGCCAAAAGTTTATGGACACTTGACCATCACACCCATATGTGCTTGATCTACTATTATAATAACCTCCACTCTTCTGGGAAGGGTTATCACTAGATTTTGGAGCATGGTTGTGGGGTTTTGTGGTTATACAGCCATGAGAGCATTAGTTAGGTGAGGCATTGATGTCGGATGAGGAGGCCTGGTGTGCAGTCAGCATTCCAGTTCATTTTAAAGGTGTTCAGTGGGGTTGAGGTCAGGGCTCTGCGCAGGCCGCTCGAGTTCTTCCATTCCAACCTTGGCAAACCATATCTTTATGGACCTCGTTTTGTGCACAGTGACACTGTCATGCTGGAACAGATTTGGGCCTCTTAGTTCCAGTGAAGGGAAATCTTAATGCCACAGCATACATAGATATTCTATAGAATTATGTGCTTCTTAACAAACAGTTTGGGGAAGACACACATATTGGTGTGATGGTCAGGTGTCCACAAACATTTGGCCATATAGTGTATAATACTGTACGTATACAATTCTGTCTCCGTAATGAAGACAGCTGGTTTCTCTCTCTCTCTTTCTCTCTCTCTCTCTCTCTCACACACACACACACACACTTTGTCTCTCTCTCCGGAACTTTCACACAAATGAAGCAACACTGGAACAAATGAGCACAATTTTCTCACATATTTCTACGCATGATGGAACCTCATTCTCCTCCCGTCTCCTTTTCCGACTCAGTGCGCACTCATTCACACACACTGAGTGAAGGGACAAGCTGAGTTGTGGGTGGTGGTGGACTGTGGTAGGTTCTTACACACTCACACACACACAAAAAAAAACCCCTCAGAATAATTTTAACACTGACTCGATGGCAAATAAATCAAATGGTCGTTTCTTATAGTGTGGAAGTGCTATGTCTATTAGTGGTACAGAGGATAGTGTTGCTGCCTCATAACTCCGGGGTCCGTGGTTTGATCCTGAGCTCGGAATGCTGTATGTTCGTTCTCCACATATTTGAATGGGTTTCTTCTGGGTTCTCCGGTTTCCTTCCACTGTCTAGAAACATGTCAGTAGGTGGATTGTCACTAGTAGTGAATGTGTGTGTGAACATGGATTCCTGCAATGGACTGGCGTCCCATCAGGTGCAAATTCTTCCATCTTGTGAACTTGTTTCCCATGCTCCGTATCCACTGTGACCCTGATCAGGATAAAGTGCTTGATGAAAATGAACCAATGATTGCTTGCCAATGTTTGCTCTGCATTATTGCATAATTACAACTGACATAAAACCTTCTCTCTTTTTTTTTTTTTTTTTGCAGATAAACTGAAAAATTCGAGTTGCAGATTTGTCTTTTCCCATTCATCTGTACAATTTCAGGATTATATCCCCAGTTGCATCAACATAATGTGAGGACAGTGCAAGAGCACAACATACACCAAGCAGGCCTGAGAGCATCCTGCAAAATCCAGGGGACACATCAAATATTAACAACTGGTTCTATCTGGCTGTATCTAGTGGAAATCAGTTCTTTCAGTCCAAACAGAAAGTCTGGGTCTCCGGTGAGCTGTCCTCGAGCTATCTTTGTGTCAGAGATGCAGTTTACAGCTTTATATGACACAAAATGAGCGCCGTCTGACCCGCTTTAGTCAATATCAGTTCAATTCTTGCCATAAAAGCAAATGGCTGATTTTTTGACATACCTCTGGACATGTTTACAACACTCAATGCTGATTTATGTTGCTTCTTGAAACAACAAAAGAAAAAAAAAGCTATGTGTTAGTGGTTGATACTGGAAATGTCTAATACACATAATACAAATACGCATTTCCATTCTGCTGACCTCATGCTTATGATAATATAGACCACCAGCATTTATCAAGCAGCAGAATTCCACTGTGAATAATGAATTTTTAATCTTTGTTTAAAATGTGATTTCGTTTATTTATTTATTTTAAAGAAATAGTACATATACATATATGTCATTTTGCACACACACACACACACACACACACACACACACACACACACACACACACACACACACACATGTATATACATATATGAAAGTTTGTGAACCTGAACCTTTCAGAATTTTCTATATATCTGCATAATCATGACCTATCAGATTTTCACACAAATCCTAAAAGTAAACAACGAGAACCCAATTTAAAAATGTGAAAAAAAATTACACTTGGTCATTTATTTATTGAGGAAAATGATCCCACTAAATGTTTCCTGTAACTGCACATCAGCTTTGAGGAATTTTTGCCCATTCCTCAGTACAGAACAGCTTCACCTCTGGGATGTTGGTGGGTTTCCTCACATGAACTGCTTGTGGATTGGTGGAGTCCAAACTCTTTAGAGATGGTTTTGTAAGCTTTTCAGGCCTAATGAGCATCAACAACTCTGTTTCTGTGTCGCTCAGTAATCTCCTTTGTTCGTGCCATGATACACTTCCACAAACATGTGTTATGAAGATCAGACTCCCACTCACACCTGATTGTCATCCTATTGATTGAAAACACCTGACTCTAATTTCACCTTCAAAATAAGTGCTAATTCTAGATTCACATACTTCTGCCACTCATATATATATATATAAAATTTTGGGATCATTTTCCTCAATAAACAATTGACCAAGTATAACATTTGTTGAATTGGTTTCTCTTGGTCTACTTTAGGATTTGTGTGAAAATCTGATGATGTTTTAGGCCATATATATGCAGATATATAGAAAATTCTAAAGGGTTCATAAACTTTCAAGCACCACTGCGTATGTGTGTGTGTGTGTGTGTGTGTGTGTGTGTGTGTGTGTGTGTGTGTGTGTGTGTGTGTGAGTATACATTCCTGATTTCCCCCCACTGAGCACAGTGATATGACTGGAGAAGCTGTCATCTAGTTATGTTATTCTAGTTCAGAATAGGAAGGTGTAGGGAGCAATGCAGGATGGAGATATTTCTCTGAATGTGATTGGATGTTCTAGGAACAAAATTCAGAAAACCTTGTGTTAACCTAAAATTGTTTACAGGTTGTGTGGCCAGTGTTGATTGTTGTTTGTAGGAAAATTATACTGTACCTAAGCTAGCCCTTTTACTTTAACCTCAAAGAGAACGCCTACAAATGTACCCAAAGACCAAAATTGACCGCCCACACTGATACACCCCTCCCCCCGCCCACTTTCTCTTAGCTCACTCTTTAGTTAGACTTAAAGGGATCATATGATGCTCATTATTTTGTTTATTGGATGTAATACAATAGGTTAACATACTAATGGTATCTATGAAGAATTTCAATCAGGTTTCAGGCCCCATCACAGCACAGAGACTGCACTTGTCAAAATTACGAATGACTTACTTCTAGCATCTGAATAAGGCTGCATTTCACTGCTGGTTTTACTTGATCTTAGTGCTGCGTTCGACGTCATAGATCATGACATAGTCTTAGATAGATTACAAAACTACATTGGTATTCAGGCACAGGAATTAAAATGGTTTAGATCCTACCTGTCTGACCGCTACCATTTTGCCTGTTTAAATGATGAACATTCTAACACAAGACCAGATGAAATTTGTAAATTTTCCACCTTAACAGAATGTGTTAAAGACATTAAAGACGTAATGACCGGTAATTTTCTTTGACTAAATTCTGATAAAGTAGAGATATTGCTAATTGGAAAGCCCATCCTGAGGTAATCAATGAATGTGCCAGCTCCAGCTCAGAACCAGCCTTTACGAAGACTCCAGTTGACGCCAACACCTGTGACGACTGAAGATCTAATCGTCACAATAATGAGCTCTACGTGTTGTTCCTGGGATAGCAGTGGGCCTGACCCGTTCTGCTCTCCGGGCCGGCCTGGACCATCCTGGTGCCCTGCTTCTGGAGTTCTCGTCGCTTGGAGGCAGCCTGAGGACACTTGGAAGCCGTGGAGATGGCACCGGACTGCAGTTGATGCGCGCAGTTCTGGTGCGGTGTCTTGGGACTGCGGTTGCGGTGACAATTTTGGACTACAATTGCACAAGCAGACTTTGCACTCGGGTCTCCATCGATGGCCAGTTCATGATTTCAGTGGAACAGACTTCATGTTGAGACTGTGATGAATTTCCTGATTACACAGTTGCACTCTTTGTTTTATTGTATAGCACACAGTTATAGAAGGGAATTATTTATCATTATACTATCCGGTGTCACCCAGATGAGGATGGTTTCCCTTTTTGAGTCTGGTTCCTCTCAAGGTTTCTTCCTCATATCATCTCAGGGAGTTTTTCCTTGCCACCATCGCATCTGGCTCGCTCATTAGATCTGAAATGTATATATTTCTGTAAAGCTGCTTTGTGACAGTCCATTGTGAAAATGCTATGCAAATAAAACTGAACTGAATTGAATTGAATTTACTGTTCAAAAAACACATTATTTTTCACCTACTGTATATTATGACAGTACCTCTATTGCAAGTCTGTCTGAAACGCTCTGATTGAGCTCCAGTTTCTCCAAAGCCCCTTCTTCCGAAAAGCCCAGAGTGCTTTGATTGGCCAGCTGACCCATTGCATTGTGAATGGCCAAAAACCTCAAGCGTTTGTCGGAAATGTAACACCCCTTATCGTAATCGCGAGATCCACTTTCCAGGGCTTCTGAAGCAATTCTAAACACAGTTAATAATGTCGTTGGTTTTACCGTATCAGTTCGAGCCCGAGTCAGATTCTGAAAATGCAGACGATCGTTTCACAGTGGTAAATTTTTATTTTGTAACTCCCTTACTTTTCAGATACAATGTTATAACGGTTTCATTTGTCTTATTCGCTGTAATCACTTTATTTCCTGAAGTGACAACATAAAATACAGTTAAAAAATGTAATTAATTAAAAATTTTAAAAGTATGGCAGCATTATGCCGATATTTCAAATTATGACGCAGACGTTAGCGGAAGTAATATCTGGACTTCGATCAAAGTGTTTCAGGCAGGTCTGCAGCAGTGTTCTCTGTTAGATAGAATGGGAGACTATGAGCTTTGTAACTTTGCGGATCTTAACATTAAACATTAAATAGCATCGTATGACCCCTTTAAGTGCTTGGGTTGCATGTGTGTATGCTATGAGCATGTACACAGACCACTTCTGCTCTCTCTTTTTTTTTTTTTCAAACCCAAAGGTTAGGCATAACCTCTTAAAGCGTCTATAGTAATAAATGACCGAAAATAATCTTGCAGCAGAGCTGCATGCTGGCCTGTCAGACCTGCACTCATCCCCATCTGTCTCCCCCCCTTGTTCTCTACCTCATTAGGATTCAGATCCCAGAAAGGTGACTCCTACAGCGGGCACGGTGACAGCCTGGCACCCCTTCCCTTCCCCGCTACAACCGCCCACAGGCAGAAACACTGACAGGTAGAAGCGAGCTCCCAGGAGGTTCGGTGGGAGAAAGAGGTGCAGAAAGAGAGAGAGTGTGGAGGTAGGTGATGAGTGGGATCATCAAGTGAAAGATGCCCCCTGAAGATACCAGCTCCCTCAGGAGGATGGCTGAGATTACCAAGTGATTCTCTCTCTCTGTCTCTCTCTCTGTCTCTCTCTCTCTCTCTCTCTCTCTCTCTCTCTCTCTCTCTCCCTTTCTCTTTACTTGCACCTCTTTTCCCCTGTGGCGTGTGTGCACATACTCCCTCCCATCATCCAGAACCTTTCCAAATCTTGCTTAGACCATGTGATTAAGTAAAGTTAGACCTCAGTCTCGACTCATCCCCTGGGTTTTAAACAGAGCCAGAGAGCATGACCATACACTCAGCTTTACGATAACACATTTAAAATCTACAATGGCAGCACATAGGCGAGACACGACTCAGAGGAATAATACACACACACACACGCAGACACGCGCACATGCACGCACACACACACACACACACACACACACACACACACACACAATGCAATTCAAAGTACTTTATTGGCATGATTGTTTACATGCAATGTTGCCAAAGCAGCAAGCTCTCTCTCTCTCTCTCTCTCTCTCTCTCTCTCTCTCTCTCTCTCTCTCTCTCTCTCTCTCTCTCTCTCTCTCTCTCTCTCTCTCTCTCTGTTGTCTAATTTGCTTAGCTTTGTTGAGTGCTGTTTTAACAAAGTGGCTTGAAATGTAATTAGGAACTTTAGGTGGAAGTGTTGAAACATATAAGCCATAATGTTCTCACAGTAGGGGTAGTCTTGTCATTTTAGGCTGCCAAAATACTGCAAGAATGTTCTGGATGTATGTAGTTGCTTACAAATTTAGATTTAAAAAAAAGAAATGAATACAGACATAATAAAAGAGCCATATTTTGAAAAAGAAATGGGGAAAAAAAAAAGGAAAAACAGAAACTTGCCTAATGTTTGTAACAGTGGCTACAGAAGTAGATTTTGTATGTGTATGACTTTGGGTCATTGAATGAGTAAAAAAACAAAACGTTAACTCGGAAACATATATGTGTATATACTGAAATATTCGTGATGTGATTCTGGTGCTGAGTTGTTGGTTGGTGCTGTATTTGTATTATTCTAGTGAGAAGCTAGTGGTTGCTTGCTGCTCTGACATCACAGGAGGACATTGCTAGTGCACCGCAATGGGGTTTAATAGGAAATAAAATGGTGCTATTTCATGCATAAATCAAAATCAAATCAAAATCAAAAATATCTGTTGATGCCTAAAACAAAAGAGTGAGACCTACTTCTTTCACTCACCATTTTTAGTGATGAGAAGTCCAAATCAGAAGCAGGGTGACAACACAAAATTTCCAGAATGCAGTGCATCCACTGTGCTGTGAGCATGGTCAGAAACAAGCCCTGCTAGTTAGTGACATATGACAATATGAGAAATTTTATGAAAGATTTGAAACCCAATCTGTTCAAGAAGAGCTCAGAGAGCTGCACAGACTAAATGATTAAACAGCAGCTGCACCTGTAGAGATGAGGCAAAGCTAATGTTGCATTTGAATAAAACTTGTAATTTGGTATATTTTCCTGCTCAGAAAGTCAGGAAAGTGTGCTTAATTCTCACTGGCTAGCAGTATGAAAGAATTTTAATCCAAAAAAATAAAAATCCCACTCAGAAATGCTGGAAGCCATTGGATATCACATATTAATTATGAATTTGTGTAAGTCGTTCAGGGTGGATTTTTTTCTTTAACAATGTGGGTTGAAGCGACACTGCTAACACCCTCATGATTAGTGAGATACGCCCCATGGAGCTCCACTACCCTACTGCTCATTACAGAGGCACAAAGGCGATTCAGTCACCAGGTTTCAGCCAGACTTTATAAGAAAATTGGGTCCTTATATACAGGAGAAATATGTGAACTCATGTTTGCCATTCATCACTCATTCAGTTCAGTGCCAAGTGGGCTAAGAAGAATCATTCTAATGGCCAATTAGTCATCTGTCCCTTCTAAAAACCAGACAATCCTTATGCCTGTATTTGGAAACTCTACATTCTTCTTCTAAAATATATTAACATTTTCCTTATGCCACTCTGCCACTACTTTCACACACATATGCACTTTTGAAAGTTTTCTCTTCGCAGTTTAGTTAATAAACAGCCAATAATTTGGAGCTCTAAATTTCATGAATTTGCATAAATATACAGAATAAATACGCCACAGTTAATGCTGTGATACAGGCAATACTGCTGTCCCGAAATAGCCGCATCCAAATATATACGGAGCATATTTTCCCCAACCTTTCACACCTCAAGTAGGGCCTTAGACATCAGCTGGCAAAAGCAATTAAAATGTGAAAGTGAGCCACTGTTGCAAGAGTTGTTAATTACAACAAGAAGTTGTTGATTTGGAGGGGAATGTGGAGAAATATGGAGAGAAGGATGAGAACACCAGAGTGAACTGAG
Source organism: Ictalurus punctatus (assembly GCF_001660625.3). Taxonomy (NCBI): domain Eukaryota; kingdom Metazoa; phylum Chordata; class Actinopteri; order Siluriformes; family Ictaluridae; genus Ictalurus; species Ictalurus punctatus. The sequence continues at coordinate 8,368,725 of NC_030426.2, read as the reverse complement.
GGGTGGATATAATAGGAGCTTTCAAGAAATGTCTGCCAGGAAGATAGAAGTGATCAAAGACACTAAAGCTGGAACTTCCCAACACCCTCAGCCTGGGGGTTTAAGTGAGTTACTGTCTTGTTTATTTCTGCACATCTCGTCTTGGTCACCCACACACAGACCTGAATCACGCCGTTTCTTCATTTTATTTAATATCGAGTCCAGACGGCACTTTTTGATGTCCGCAAGAGAGCCTTCGCCGACTCGGAATTTCAAATGAAATCTAAATTGGTAATAAATGAAAATGTCCTTCTTGCCTATTGCACAGCTACCGGGAGTGCTTATCAAAGATGAGCAAGAGACTGTTACAGTACAGACTTTCTATCAGGTGCTAGTGTCTTCATATCCACTTAGGAACTTGAGCGATGTGAAAAAGACAAATCGAGGAGACGTTTGAGAATGACACACATAATAATAAGGAGCCTAAGGTCAAAATGCAAGCAGTCTAGTGAAAAAAAAAAAAATCTTTAAAAGTGAAGCAGAGGAACAACATAAGGGTTTTCTACTGCATTTCTTTAGCCACGGCCATTCTCGAAATGACCCGAGAGAGAGAGAGAGAGAGAGAGAGAGAGAGAGGGAGAGAGGAAGGCAAAACTGCAACCATTTAAACTTTAGCCTGTGCTGCTGGTTCAGCTCTTACTGACTGAGGATTTAAATACTTCCTCCTCCCTCAGCATATGTCACATTTAGAAATGAGAACTGCAAATTCCAGCCTTAATTCCATCAGGACCATGATTTATGTCCACAAAGAGAAAACAAAAAGATCATTTAATGTAACGTATGTAATAAATTGTTATCAATACCAGTGCTGTAATACAGCCGGAATACTAGAACCAGTGCTATGAAATTATGTCCCATGACACCTTTCATGAAAATGAGCACAAATTAATATATAAAGTGATATTTCTTTTTTTTTTTTTTTCGTTTGTTTTAAAATTTGGCAATCTTGCAATTAAGGTTTAATGGCGTCTTTCCTGGAGAGGATAACATAACACTGAGCCTATTGCTGTAATGTATTACAGGGTTGGAGATATACAAGTTGTTGTTGTTGTTGTTTTTTAAACGATGCTCTAAAACCGCCGTGCAGAACTTTTCAGTTTCCTTTACATTCTTAGGTTTACGTCCTGAAGCCTGCTCTCTTCAGTAGAGTTTGAAGCCAGGTACGGCTATTGCAGAGCGCTGATTTTTATTTTCCCAAAGCAATTTCAGTGTTGTTTTGGATGTATGTTCGGATGTATGCTCATGTCTGGAATTTTTTTCAAATTTGAAATAATTTGATGTATGCTAGTGTGCTCATGTCTGGAATTTTTAAAGCCTTTTTATTAAAGGTTTGTTTTTATTTTTTGTATTTTTTTTAATATACCTGACTTGGCCAACCTAAACAGACAGGTCCACAGCCGTCTGTTCAGCCAGACATCAGTTGTTATGGCCAAGAGCCGTTTCCCTCATGAGACTTTTCAATGTAATGATTTTATATATATATATATATATATATATATATATATATATATATATATATATATATATATATATATATATACATATTTGCTGACTTACAATATATATAATTACAATGATTTAAAAAATTAAATGAAGATGAATCATATCAGGAAGATGAATCATACCCCCCCCCCCTTTAATGTGACATAGCAAGAAAATAAAAAGCTAAATCTTGCACACATCTTGTTAAAGCAACTTTTCCTTATAATATACCATTCTGTGTTTCTCAGCAAGAGTCTACCAACGTAGCACATTTGGAAGTTATTTTTTCCCCAAAAAGGTTGTTTTTCATTTGAATTTTTTGGTTGCTATATCCCATTAAAGATGGGAGAAGATTGGACATGATTTATCTTGGTTTTATTGTTTATATCACAGGAAAACCGTCATTTTAACAGGGGTAATTACCCTATTAGTTATTTGCTCACAAAAATATTTGATTTCAAATCCATTTTTATATATATGTGGGAGCAGGGGCGTGGTTGAGCGTCAGCTATGGATGGAGAGGAGGTGGGTCGAACCAGGTCTGTGTCTTATTACCGGCTAGTTATTTATTTGTGTGTCTTTGTGCCTAACCTGAGAGAGAGAGAGAGAGAGAGAGAGAGAGAGAGAGAGCTGAGCAGCATAGAGTGAGTGTGTGTGTGTGTGTGTGTGTGTGTGTGTGTGTGTGTGTGTGTGTGTGTGTGTGTGTGTGTGTGTGTGTGTGTGTGTGTGTGTGTGTGTGTGTGTGTGTATGCATATACATTTGTGCACAGTAAAATAAAATCACTGAAAAGCCCCTTTTGCGTTGTCCCGAGCCTGCCCCTCCCGTCTCCTCACTATCGACCCCACCAAGTGTTGCAGTAAATTTTACATTTCCCCCTCAAGAAGAATATTAAAAGAAAAACTACCTTACAATTCAAACCTCTTTCCCCTTTCTTTATCATCTTAAACTCCTATTATCTTTTATTTCCAGATATCTTTTCTTCCCATATCTGCTGTGCTGAATTCACGCAGCAAAATTAGCACGTCTTCACTACACGAGGGAGTGTTTTTAAATGCTCGAAAGGTTAAACAGATCAACAGGGACACAAATTGACAGTGATTAAAAGGTATGTGTGAACATGTCAGCATTATTGTGCTTGGGTTGTGAGGTTGTAAATGAGAGGTAAGCAAGTTAGAATATAAAGTGTGCTCGTGGAGGACAGGTAAGTACAGTAAGGTTATGCAAACGGGAGAGCAAGTTCAAGTCTAAGCAGTTTAATGAGCACCACAGTGGTGTGGCTGCTTCAGGATTCAAACAGCTAGGGAGCTTGTTAGGAACCATTTTATTTAAAACATCTGCTCCGCCCTTCAGCTCTCATTTTAAGATATGACGTGTCACAGTCATATGGATTTAGATGAGAATTTCATCATTTTGTGCCGTGTAAAATGAACACCATAAACTGCATGGCATGACACACAAGAGAGGGAAATGCTCCCATTGGTGCAGAAGTGTGAAGCTCAGAACAGGAGATAGGACAGTGGTAAACATTCACGCTGTGGTCTCACCTTATCAGCTTGGTCATGGTGCGTAGCTAGAACCTGCGAGAGCCTTCACATGTTGCGTCACATTGACCTTATTTAAATATGTACTTGGACAAATAGTCAGCATTGAACCCTTTATGAACATTATTGAATTTTTCCACTTCAGGTCCCAGAGAAAAAGTAAACACAGGAGGATTGCATATTTGAAAAAAAATTGCATGCATATTTACTTAAATGAAATTTTTGTTGTTGTTGTTAAATAATTATTCTAATTTTTAATGTAATGACATTTCAATTAAGTTCTCTAAGTTTTCTGTATGGAACTAACCTTGTAATAAATTATGGCTTATTGAAGCATGATACTGGTTTATCTGAATGGTTGTAATGAAGGTTGTGGTTTTTGAACACACATATTTAAAACTGCTGTGCCTCTCCCATTCATTCACTTATTCACAATGCATGCACCTCCACCATCACCATGTCTAGTCTACATCATACCACCCTTCTGGCTGTATCTGTGTCAGAAACGTTGCAGGAGTGCCTGGCACACATCATCCTGGAAGGTGTGTGTGTATGTGTGTGTGACATGGTTGGTTGGCAAGTACATATTGTGTAGCGTAATGGCATAATATGATATTTTTTTTCCATATTGCCCACCCATACAGAGTATTTTAACACAATGGCGAGTTGCAACATATTCGTTAACATATGTTACGCTGTAACTTTCAGCTTTATTTTAGAATGAAAAACCACATGTACCCACAAACCATCATTAATGCATGAGAGAAACACCAACTGTAGATGAATAAATGTATATATTAAATATTAAGTGATTTTCATTTTATTATCATGCAAAACCTGAAAAAATATGGAGAGTAATATTCCCATTGTTCCTTATTCATTCATTCTTCATTCTTTTTAATAATAAAAAAAGTTGTGATACTTGTTTGATAATTATCAGTTGTTGAAACACACATTTTTCTTCTCTGGTTGAGCATTTTTCAGATATTTTCAGAATAATTATGTAATTGTTTTCCAAGGCAATAACTAAGCTGAAGGTTATGCAAATAAAAGTTATGTATGTATGTTTGTACCTGTATGTATATATGCATGTGGGCTGTTATAACCACTGTAAACAAATACAGGATGCCAATATAAAAGTGCTTAATAAAACACACGCAAGTACGGATAAGTAAACTGAGAGTAAAGAATCAAAAAGAATCAAAAATAAGCAAAAATACAACACAAACACACTAACAGTCTGGGATAAGGCAAGGATGGCAAAAGACAAGCTCATTGTAAAGAGCAAGGGTTTGCAATGAGGTGAAAGTGGAGAGTGCTCAAATAATCCTTATTTAATTAGCTCCAGGTGTTAGTACTCAAGTGAGATGAAGCGTTGAGGGCAACCTGCAGTTCATGACAGCAGCCCCTGAGGTCGACCATGAGGGTAATAACACTTTGACTATGGTAGTGAAAGATCTTCGTGAAAAGGGGTCCAAAGCATCCCAATCAGTTGCCCAAGATCTCTCCCCTGGCCATATCCCTTCCAATCCACCAGACACTTGAGCTGATCCCTGCAGTAATTGTTATGTCATTGGCAGGAGCACCAACAACCATGAAGGCTGGTGGAGGGGTGTTCAGGGAGTTCAGCTTCCTGCAGGGACCATTTCTGAGGAGAAAGACATGGAATGAGGGGGATATATGATGTTGCAGAGAGAGTTCTAAACAGTAAATGACCCTACTGATACATTGTAGGATCTTGAATGGGTCTATGAAGTAAGGGCTTAGTTTTCTTAAGTGTCACTGGAGGTTAATATCTTTGGTAGATAATCTCTCCCAAGTTTGGTGCCTCCCTGCAGAAGTGATCTTAGGTCTCCAAATTGCCTTCAGTATACATATGCACAGTAGGTACTGTTCTGTAATTTTAATTCCATGGAAAAAGAGGGAGCATACATTGAGAAGGCACTGAAAGGACAAGAGGAATGCACCAAGTAGTTCCAGGAATATTGGTCCCAAAGGAGAAGCATACACAAGTCTCTCTGCAAATTTCTGGAGTAATTATGCATATACCAGCTGGGTTCCTGGCTCAGTCTCTGCACCTGGCTGATTGATTCTGGATGATGATTATGGTAAGGCTGATGCCTAATACTTCCATGAAAGCTAATAGTCTGGGCCTCTGTCTGATAGGAAATATTCTGGTAGACCAAACTATCGAAACTGGTTTTGGAAACATAAGGGAGTTGCGGAACAGATTATGGTTCTGATTAAACAGATTAAAGTCTGTGAATACCGCAATCTGATAGAGGGCTCCTTCTAGCCAATGCCACCACTCTTCCTGAACCATCACGATGGCAAGGAGCTCTCAGTTCCTCATGTCATAATTCTTCACAGATGAGCCAACTTCCTGCAGAACAAGGTCTGGAGTTTGGGAGGTTCTCCCTGCCATAGGGACACTACAGCCCCAACTCCCACCTCAGTGGTATTTAACTTAACTATGGAGGAAGTTGACATAGAATGTGAATTGTGAGCAACATTTGCTTCAGAGACGTGAATGCCTCTTGTACAGCTGATGACCAGAAGAGTCTGTATTAAGTGCCTTTAAGGAGAAGCTTGTGAGAGGGGTTGCAAAAAAAAGTGCTGGTAGAAGTCAGAAAATCCCTGGAGTTCCTTGATGTTTCTAAGATGTGGCCTGTCTTGCATTGCATGCATACATACATACCATATCAAGAGATAAGACATGACATAGTAAGAGAAATAGTGGTTAAATAAAAATATTTTTTTTCACAAGTAAGAAAATACACTTTCATTTACCTTGCCAACATGGCCCTCACTTGATTAATACGCTGATTGGGGGTGTAAAAATACTCTTATTGCACTGATATAGATGTCCAACATGTCACAGAGGACCTCATTGAGAAAAAACTGAAACCCGGACAGGGGCATTGACCAGACCCTACAGCAGTGCTAAATATTCATACTGGCCTGTAGTTGTAGAGGAAGCAATTTCTCATTCTCCCTTCTGATTCTTCACAAGGTTGCATGCACTGTGCAGGGCCAGTTTGGTATAAAAAATAAACCCCATGCAGGGATTCCAGTTTGGCAGAGGATACGGAAAAGTGATGTTGTTGAGTCTTCAGTAATCAATACAAGATCAGAAATTCTCACTAAAGAAGAAGCTTGATGAAACAGGAGAAGGTAATGATAAACCTCTGACATAGGGAGTTGTAGTAGAAGGGTGGAGTAGCATCTGGAAGTAGATTACTGGCACAGTCCCAAAGGTGATGGTAGTTGGCCTTGTCCTTACTGAAGATTTTCATCAGTCTGTCGTTCTCCCTGGGAATTTCCACCCTCTGCTGAACAGTGGGGCTTTCTGTGGAGGTTGAGCTGCACTGGAGTTGGAGGCAAACGTCTTAACATTTCGGTGAACAGCTCTCCCAGCAGGTCCAGAAAATCTGGGGGTTGTGGTTTTGTAACCATGCAAGACCGAGGTTGACTGAATGATGTGCTGAGTCAATGCTCCACAGGCAGATGCTATGAAGTGGCTATGAAGGAATGCACATGGTCTGAAACAATATTCAAATACGTTGTGGCATTCAATCAGTGATTGATTGGTATTAAGGGGCCCAAAGTGTGCCAAGAAAACATTCTCCACATCATTACACCACCTCCACCAGTCTGGACTGTTGACACAAGGCAGGTTAGGTCCATGGATTCATTCTGTTCATGCTCAAATTCTGACCCAGCCATCTGTGTGCCTCAGCCTCAGCCGAAATCAAGAATCATCAGCACAGGCTAGGTTTTTCCATTCTTCAGCTGTCCAGTGTTGGTGAGTCTGTGCCCACTGTAGCTTCAGTGTTCTGTTCTTGGCTGAAAGAATTGCAACCTGACGTGGTCTTCTGCTGTTGTAGCCCATCTACCTCAAAGTTTGATGTGTCAGCTCGAACCAGTCTGGCCATTCTCCATTGACCTCTTTCATCAACAAGGTATTTCCATCTGCAGAACTGCTGCTCACTGGATGGTTTTTCTTTACTGCACCCTTCTGAGTAAACTCTAGAGACTGTTGTGTGTGAAAATTCCAGGAGTTCAGCTGATTAGATAATTGCACGAATGAGTCGGTGTACAGGTGTTCCTAATAAAGTGCCATGTTAGTATATAATATGATAACGCTTTTAAAATATTACAATATATGTCACAATAGGAGTTATGATTTTGGAAGGCTAATACAGGATCTTGGAGAGTCATATATTGATATATAAATATTACACAGTTTTTCCACATTACAAATACTAATTCATTTATATATCCCTCACATGCACAGCCACACACTGACCACACCCAATATCCTTGAGGGTGTGGGGGAGTCTCTCGCTCTCTCTCTCGCTCTCTCTCTCGCTCTCTCTCTCGCTCTCTCTCTCTCTCTGTATTGTCATTTGTATTGGCTTGGCTCTGCAGGGTACACTTTGAAAAACAGACATGTAATATCAATTTGCCTGTTGCCTGCAGTTATGTAGGTCTCGGTGGCTGAGCAGGAACAGAAGATGGGACATTTGGCTGATTCATTCGTTATTTGGGCACAATATTTGATCATTATTTGAATGTGATTGGAGAATCAGCTGAGGGCCCAACCTGGAGTTATCACCAGCAAGAGTAATGCATATGCAATTAAAAACAACAATGCAATTTGCACATATTGTTCCTGCCTCCTTCCAGTCTCTGTCAACTGAGACCAATATAGTAACATGGATTTTGATGAGTGAGTGTATATGTATGTAATCGCTGTTTCTATGGCATGCAGAAGTATATAGAGTACATAAGGACATGTACAGTGTACCCTTCTCTTGCTTCAAAGCAGTTCTAATGATTTTCAACCATGTGTCAGTCAATGAGACAGGGAACCCAACATATTTTGCGCATGAAACACCTTTACTACTGAATACATGCTCTATATCCTTGGGAACTTAATGATGTATTTTTGGAGAGGGCTGGAGAGGAGTCTTCAATCCCGGCAGAAATAAGAAGAAAGAAATAAAGTGCCGGATGGAGAAAGAGATGGACGGAATGAATAAGAGGAATTGAGGCAAGAGATGTGAATAAAGACAGGGACAGAGAAAGGGATGGTATCCCATGCCTTTTGAGAGCAAGCACGAGAGAAAAATTCAAATTATAGGAAAGACTGGTGAACCTGGGAGGAGCAAGCAACAAGAGGCTCAGAACCGGCCAAATTATAGGTATGTGTGTCCATGTAAATGTAGACCCCATCTCGCCAACACACACACACACACACGCACACACGTGTACGTGTGTGTGTGTCTGCATGATTAATTCATATCCTTGTGCTACTAATAGACAATAGGCAATTTAAGTCAGCACACTTATTATTGCGAGGAAAGAAACCTCCAGCAAAACCCTGTTAAGATTCTGATGTGAGCTTTCAAAACGGATGGCCAGTATTGCATTTTGCTGTGTATTATTGAAGCACTCACATGAAACAAAACACAGATTCCCTCATTTCAGCCCTGCAGGCGCATCTTGAGTGACAAAACATACTCCTCTGTCCGAGCCGTTCCACTCCAGTGAGTGAAATTCACTCTCTGATGAGCAACTGCTACCTCCCTCAGACTCACTCCAAAAAATTTATCGAGTTCATTTTCCAGTCTGACTGTCCCACTCAGGAACAGATGTGTGAGCCTTCGCAAAGCCTGCTTCATGCATTTAAAGAGATGTGGTCAGACACGCATATATATGCACACACGCGTGCGCGCACACACACGTACACTACATAGATGTAAAAATCCCAGTTTTACATTGAATATGCAAAATGTGGTTTACTGAAGAAGAAATGTGTTAGTAAAAAAAGCTTGCTGCAGCAGGACACTTCTCATCATTAACTGAAAAAGCTTAGTGTTAGTCAACAAAGGACAAAACCATGTGTTCTGTTCATAGGAGAGTCTACAATTTTGTAGATCTCAAAGGCAATACTCAGTGGAGCTGCACAGAGACACTTTAGATGAAAGTTAAACAGAGATATATGGATCAAGATCTGTAAACAGTTGACTGACTGTCTCATCTGTTGTGTTGCATGTTTTAATTCAGCTTTTAAGGGATGCACACCTCTAGAGTTCTTTTTGTTTCTCTTTTTGCTTTCTCTGTTTTTGAGGCATCTTTGTAGAGCGGCAATCGACGCAAAAAGAAATATTTTTGAATAATCAAAAAAAAAATATGATACAAAGAATAAAAGAAAGAAAAAGATTTTTGTCTTAATTTTTTTTTTAATTCTCTTACATTTTCAAAATGTAAGCCTTTGCGTAAAGTGTGAATTAAACAGTAGCAAGTTTTGAAAATGCTAGCTACGAAAGCTAGATAATATACTGCAAAACCGCATGGGTCTGTATGGTACTTACAGGTTAAAGCTGTGCTCTATGAAGTTGATTCTGGTTTGCTTTTATATATAAAAAAATAATAATAATTATGAAACACTCACTGTATTGTATTCTTGAAGAAAATACCTTATTCCATAAAGGGACACTGGTATGATTTGCTTAATCCTTGACCCCACCTCCCACGCATGCCCATGCACGTAATATAATGCCATCAACCACACTGCCTATGACAAACATACATACTTGTGAAATACAGATATAATCTACAGAAATAACTGCTTGGGGTTTTTTTGTTTTGATTTTTTTAAGCAAGAATGGCTAAAAACACACAGGCAATAAAAGAATGAGTTTGGAAGCTTATTTTGGGCTTATTTTGATTCTTTGTTAGCAATTCAGACTAAGTAGTTTACAAGCACTGTTTATCTGATTGTCCTTGGTCTGTTAACAGTATCTAACATTAATGATTACCTTATCTGTCTAGGGAAACCAATTCAGTGTTAATCCTTCTGAAAAAGCAGCCCTTTTATTTATTTATTTGTTTGTTTGTTTGTTTATTTATTTATTTTGCATAATAATGCCTTAAGGAAGTCTATAACATGACTGACACGAGGGATGAAAATAAAATAAAGGAATCAGGTAAATAACACACATCCTTTGTTTAAGAATTGTGCTACTCATGTTCCTGAAATTTCTCAATTATTTGTAATCGTAAGAACAACAAAAAAAGTATTGACCAGTACACCTTTAAACAGTACAAGGATGAATTATTTGGAAAGTTCAACTGCCAAATATATCCGTTTTAACTCCAATGTTAAACCGTCTGTATTAAGACCAAAGATAGACATGGCTCACCTAATAAAGTAAACTGATAATGTCTTCTGTTCATATCACTGTAAAGAAATCTACAGTGGGTGGCTGTGGTTCAGGTGGTAGAGCGGGTTGTCCACTAATCGTAGGGTTAGCAGTTTGATTCCCCACCCACGTGAATCCACATACCGAAGTGTCCTTGGGCAAGACACTGAAACCCAAGTTGCTCCCGATGGCAAGTTAGCGCCTTACATGGCAGCTCTGCCACCATTGGTGTGTGTGTGTGAATGAGATACAGTGTAAAGCGCTTTGGATCCGCTAAGGTTATATAAGTGCAGACCGTTTACCATTACAGTAAATAAATATTTATTCTCGATACATCTTTACTAAACATATATGCTAATGGCCTGTGATAATCTCACCAATAACGTCATCTTTGCTAGTTGAAGGAAACCATGAAAAAGCAATGCAATATTTTCATTTTTTTTTCTTTTTTTTTCTTTTACCTTTTCACAAAAATTAATACGAAATACTTGTGGGGCAGAGGGTAAAAGTAAAAAAAGGATGAGAGCTGTGGAAATGTGGAAAGCCACAGCTATAGAATATTTGTCCATGAAGAACACGAAAACACAAGCAGTGGCAAAACAACATCAGAACTGTATGACAGAGTAGAAAAAAAGTCACCAGTAGGGACAAATCCAGCTTCCTTGTGTATCATGCTGATGGAAGGACCAGAATGTGATGTAAGCAACATGAGTCCATAGAGCCATGCTGTTTAGTGTAAACAGGGCAGGCTAGTGGGGACAGTGTGATGATGACATGTTTTCACACCAGGGCCCCGAATATCCAGTGAGGAATGTCTGAACAGTCCTAGATCTTTGATGACCAAGTTTGTCCCTTCATGGATGCAGTTCATTCACGATCAGTTGGACAATTAGAGCATGGGAATGCACCTTGTGACAAGGCGGATATTATTACTATTATTACTGAATGCTTGAAGAAAATCACAGCAATTTTTGTTTCAATTTCTCATTGGGCATTTATTTATTTATTTATTTATTTTTAAGATATGATGAAAACAGCTGTTCACAGGAAGACTATTCAGCCATACACAGCAACTATACAATACAGCCAAGTGCACAGCATTTCCAAACAACTGCATAGAATTTATGCCATTGCAAATCTGTGCTAATCTGAAGGCCAAAGAAAGTAGCAATGGTGTCTAGACAGGAATCCCTAATAAACTGGTTAACAATAATATTCAGTAACTGTTTCATACTGGTCAGGGCTGTGACAGTTCCGGCGTCTATCCTTAAGTGCAAGTAGGGATTATTCACCATGGATAGCACACTAGTCCATCGCAGGACACCATGCAATATAATATTTACACAGATCAGCCGTAACATTCAAAACACCTGTCTAATATTGTGTAGGTCCTACTTGTGCTGCCAAAACAGCTCTGAGCCACCCAGGCCTGGACTCCACAAGACCGCTGAAGGTGTGCTGTGGGATCTGGTTCCAAGACATATGTAAGTTGCAAGTTGGGGCCTTCATGTATCAGACTTGTTTGTCCTGTACATTCCACAGCTGCTCGATTGGATTGGGATCTGGGGAATTTGAAGGCCAAGTCAACAACTTGATTGGACCAGACGGGCTAGCCTTCACTCGCCACACACATCAGTGAGTCTTGGGTGCTCATGAGCCTGTCACTGGTTCACTGGTTGTCCTTCCATGGACCACTTTTGGTAGGTACTAACCCCTGCATACCAGGAACACCCCATGAGACCTGCCATTTTAGAGATGTTCTGACCCAGTCGTCCAGCCATCACAATATGACCCTTGTCAAAGTCACTCAGATTGTTACAGTTGCCCATTTTTCTTGCTTCCAACAAATCAACTTTGAGAACAGACTGTTCACTTGCTGCCTAATAAATCCCACCCCTTGACAAGTGCCATTGTAACAAGATAATCAATGTTATTCACTTCACCTGTCAGTGGTTGTAATATTATAGCTGATTGGTGTATATGAATTTGGCTTTCTTGCTTGAATATGTGTGGTACTGCCCTGTTTAACTCTACAGGCATCATTGCCATGCCCTAAAGCAAAGATGTGTACCCCTTATCTGTGATGAAATATACAACTGAAATAAGATTTTATGCCACAGCACCTTTTCAGGGCACATGGCGTTGCCTCTGACTTTCCATAAGGAAGTGAAACCTACATGACTGATTGCCTTACCACTGCTGAAATGCGCATGTATAAAACAACAAGGTACTTTACAAGCACCTCACAAAGCATATAGTGGACTCATCATTTAACACTGAATGCAGAAAATGCACTGCAAGCTAGCAGAACTCTAGCATTTTCTCAGCAGTATTATACAGAAGACCAATCCAACCCGCAATCAGAGGTTCTGTATTGTTGACATGTGCATAAAAACTAGCCAAGCCCAGTCTTATTTCATAAATATAAATGCGAATGCATGTCTATTATTATATTATATAATACAATCATATAGTATACCATTTATTATAACGAATACAATTTTACATGAACTATTCATGACCCGTGCTCTGCAAACTCTTAGTGGTATAAAATATGTTGATAGTCATGCGTGAAAAGGTAAGTAAATCTGTAGAAGAATAAAACGCAGATTTGTTTTGATTGATTTTTAACCAGCACAGGTCCTCTCAAAGAGGAGATTAAATCAGAATATTGAATGTTAGACACACACACACACACACACACACACACACACACACACACACACACACACACACACACACACACACACACACACACAATTTCAGCTACATCAGCAGGAAATAGGAAAGGGAAGCAATGAAGAACTGGAAGAAGGTACAGGCTGCTAAAAAGGACAGCAAGAAGCCAAGAATTTCAAACCAGATTCATCAATCACTATTCTTTACCCCATCCTACCTTCCTTCTCTCTCTCTCTCTCTCTCTCTCTCTCTCTCTCTCTCTCTCTCTCTCTCTCTCTCTCTCTCTCTCTCTCACTCACTCAACGTTTCAGTTAGGTAGTACTAGAGTAGTTCCTTGTTGAACATAAACTGGTGTGTCTATCTATCTATTCATTTATTAGAATAGAAACACCACTTCCTGTGTAATCTGTGTAAGGAGCAACTGTGTGAATGTGTGTGTCCTGATAAATGCTTGGAAAATATCAATAAAGATATACCAGATATTAATTGTGTGTGTCTCTCTCTCTCTCTCTCTCTCTCTCTCTCACACACACACACACACACACACACACACACACACACACTCACACACACTCACACACATTTTCATTGTCTCAGCTTGGGCCTTAAGGAAAGGAATTTTTCACTGTCAGATGGTGCTGCTGCAGAAGTGAAGCAAAGGGCAGTCCGTGCTGATATAAGCAAGATCAGGATAGTGATCACAGACACTCACAATGCACTAAAGCACCACCATTTATTTCATACACACATTACACATATTAATTAAATGCGCGCACACACACACACACACACACACACACACACACACACACACACGATCTACATTTGCCTCTCTTATTCCTGTCATTTTGTTTGTGGTCAACATAAAGCCCATTTAGCATATGAAGCCAAAACATTGAAGAGGGAAAAAATAAAGCGTGAAATGTAAAAGTGTTTTTATGTAATGTAAAATTGGCAGGTTTGTGTTTAACAAAAGCAGTAATAGTCAGTCAAAATCAACCCAAAAACACGTCCAATGCCAACATAACAATATGGCCTTCCCCAGCAGTGTACTATACTTTTATAGTTCAATACTCTGGCTTTTTAATTCCAAATGTTTTAAAAGTGAGGGCACGGTGGCTTAGGCCCTGTTTACACTAATGCGTTTTTGTTTTAAAACGCATGATTGTCACTACAGTTACGCATGTCGTCTACACTACTCCGAGACTTTTGGAAACGCCGAAGACCCCATTTTAGTTTGAAAATTCCGGGCACATATTTCAGTGTAAACAGACCACATTCGCCCCTTGACTGGGCCTTCTGGATCGTTGCTTATCCTTCCCTGATTCTTCAAGACCCTACCACATGACCGTTATGCTTTGTTGTCATTCTTAGCAGCCGTCGTGCAGTTCAATTCTGTATTTTATAATACCGCAGCTGCCTAGATGCGCAAGAAGCGAGCTACGGTTATATCAAACGGCAACAAATCTCAATTCAAGCGGCGTAAGCCCTACATGGAACGCCGGTTTGGACTAGCGACACACTTGTGTGTGCATGTCTAGTGTGCATGAAGGGTCATGTGACATGCGTTTTCGGTCATGTACTGTGGACGAGGATTGTTTTTGTTTATAAAAAACGACGTCTCAAAAACGAAAACGCACTAGTGTAAACAGGGCCTTAGTGGTTAGCATATTTACCTCCAGGGCTGAGGGTTCGATTCCCACCTCCAACCTGTGTACATTGAGCCTGTATGTTCTCCCTGTGCTTCGAGGGTTTCCTCCAGGTACTCCGATTTTCTCCTCCAGTCCAAAGACATACAAAATAAGACATGCAATACAAAATAACTATAGAAATCTGCCATTTTAAGAGAACTGTGAAGGACCCTTCAGCTACCAAACTATGGCCAGTAATACATTGAGAAAAATTTTAAATAAACTTTATATACTGGGAGCACGGTGGCTGAGTGGTTAGCATGTTTGCCTCACAAGTCCAGGGTTGGTGCTTTGATTCCAGCCTCCTCCCTGTGTGTGTCAAGTTTGCATGTTCTCCTCGTGCTTGGGGGTTTCCTCCGGGTACTCCGGTTTCCTTCCCCTGTCCAAAGACATGCCTTGTAGGCTGATTAGCATCTCTAAATTGTCTGTAGTGTGTGATTGTGCCCCCCATTGGCACCCCATCCAGGGTGTCCCCCGCCCTGTTCCCCGAGTTCCTTTGGATAAGATCCAGACTCCCTGCAACCCCGTGTAGGCTAAGCGGTAAAGAAAATGGACGGATGGATGTTTACAAACTAACATTTTTCCCCCACAGAATCAAGCTCAGGTTCAGTGTGCATGTTTTCACTCTGAATGTGTTTGTGTCCATTTGGTGTGGGATTTGAATGAGTAAGTATATCAATTGAGTGTGCATTATAATAAATTTTAACACGGATATAATTTCATTTCATTTAACATCTAACAAAGGGAAACTGCTCAGTCCCCACTGACAAAACTCAATCTGTAACAGATGTGCAAATGTACATGAATTCCGGAGGAATATCGTGGAACCGTTAACACAGTGGGAGTGTCAGAAGGCTTACCCACCATCTCCCTCTGGCCCCTTCATTCGAGTGGGAGGCATCAGAATCACACTCAGAAGGTGAGAGAGAGAGAGAGAGAGAGAGAGAGAGAGAGAGAGACTCCCTCACAACCTCTTTAGCTGAGCACCATTTCTTGACTAATTGCAGTGTTCCTCTCCATTGTGTGAACCACACATACAGTGTAGATAATTGCACACGTGTAGCTTGTAGCCTATCTCACTTCTTTCGTTCTCACTCACTTTTCAGAATTAGTTCTTTTCTTTAACCTTTAGCAAACGATATGTGGCAGAAGCAAATGACTCCCACGCTGTCCATCTAGAACAGCACAAGCGGAACACAGGGAGGGAAAGTCTCATGGATGAACAGAATATCTGGTATTATTTGGGCATGGGAATAATGTTCATTGATAATGAAAATAATTCATAATGTTCAGAAATGAGTCATAAAGTGAAGTGGCTACTGAACGCAGATCCAAAGTTGTTTCTGAACCTGGTGATGATATTTTCAGAGGAGAGAGAGAGAACCCCATGTATGAAGGCTTGGGGTGGGGTGGGGGGGTTGGGGGGGTGTTGGGTGCGATGCACAGCTCTGGGCATGGCAGCAGAAATAATAAAGGCTTATCGTTTGGAGGCAATTTCACAGCAGCACGCGCCTAATTGAACAGTCTGTTTCAAACATTCCATTCTGCTCTCCACAGCCCAACGCCAAGCCGCAGGGAACAACCTGAGAAATGACACTCTCCTCGAGTCACTGAGCAGGGCTGCCTGAGACAACACAACTCAACACACACACACACACCCACACACACACACACACAGAGAGAGAAAGAGAGAGAATTGTGAGAAGCACCAGTTATCATCTTTGATCTAACCAAGATTCAGGGAGCAAGGAATGTAATGTAGGAAGGAGAGAATGTGTGTGTGTGTGTTTTCTTAACCTACTGGGCAGAGCAACCTGAGATGCACAAGGATAGCACCAGAATGGGTGACCCAATGGTGTGACTAGGTGCTTTTGGTCTTTAAGCTGTCACAATCCTTACAGGATTACTCTCTCCTTGTACACACATGCCTAAACACACTGACTGCTACACACACACCCATTCACACTGCACACTGGCTTCTCTGGCTCATTTTTGAAGTTCCCTGTATCATAGCAGTGCTGTCATCACCTTGTGTTTGTCATTCCTAATTACTATTGCACTAATTGGAAGATGACTCCTGATTAATCTCACACACACACACACACACACACACACACACACACACACAAGAGGGCGAGCCAGTCACCGAGACACTACATTGGGCCACTGATTGGCCGAGACTAATTGAGCATTGGAGTGTGCAAGTGTGTGTATGTGTGCATAGAGAGACAGAGAGAGAGAGAGAGAGAGAGAGAGATGCAGTGACATGCAAGCCCAATTAAAAAAAAACACACACACACACTCCTCTTCTTGTGTCTCATTTTTAATTGCATGTTGGATGTTTGAACTGTTCTCTCTCTGGACACTAATTGTCTAGATTCCTTTAAAAAAAAGAAAGAAACAAAGAATTGTGCAAAACGGCCACCGAGAAACAAACACATTCTTATTTTTAATCACACAGATTTGACTGCTTCTACATCCTCTGCTCTTTGTGTTGCTAATGAAACTAGTGTAGAGTTGCAAGCGTTGTGGTGCATGTTGGGTGGATAATGAAACAATTTCCTGATTAGTTATCAACCAGACTATTGGCTGTACATCTTTATTTAAACCTAATCTACACTTAATAACATTGTACACATCAGACACATACACTGTGATTACCAAAAAGGCAAAAAAAAATCTAAAGAGGCCATTTAAAAACTAAAAAACTCAACTAAAATGTATCTAAGATGTACACATAGATGGTCAAAGACTAGTATGAAGAGAATCCTGACCTCAGTATTACAATGCAAACCACCAGAACATCACAAGAATAGAATGACCAAGTTACAGTTTTCTTAAAACAGTTTTTAAAAGCCTGTCAGTCACAGGTATCTTGGTGGACGAAAGGACAATAAAATAACCTATACCAGAGTCAGACTGGTGGAAGAAACATGTATGGACATGTATGCCTGCCAGTGGGACTGACTCATTTTTCCTCACATGACACACTTTTTTGTAAATGTGACTCAGACGATAGACACAGGATGAATTCTGAAGTGTTCTAGATGTGTTATACAACTTAAAACATGGCACCTTTGGTGGCAGACCACAAATGTTTTCGGTGAGCAAAAGTATTGGAAGAGATAATCTCAATGTAAATGAAAGTAAATAACAGTTAATAGTTGGTTGCATATCCCTTGCATGCAATCACTGCATTAAACCTGCGACCCACTGACATCATCAAACTGTTGCATGCTTCTTTTCTGATGCTTTTCCAGGCTTGCACTGCAGCTTCTTTCTCTTGTTGTTTGTTTCAGAGGGTTTCTCTCTTCTGCCTCCTCTTCAGGAGGTGAAACATTGCTCAACCAGGTTGAGGTCTGGTGATGGCTATGCCCAATGCTTGTGCAATGGCTCTGATAGGTTTTCCCTCTTCTTTTTTTTTTGTTGAGCTTTTTAGCAACAAATGCAGTCTTCACAGGCAAAACCTAGCGCTCAAACGAAGAGTTTATTAAATATTTAAACAATGAATCTAACAGGTCACACCTGGGCAACAAGAAACATCTGCCAGTCACATGCTCAGATATGTTTTTTATCACTGGATGGGTTCAAACAAAATTCCAGCACTGTCTGCATAGTGTGTGAATTCTCCTCACCTCATCACTCCAGTTCATAACTGGCCTGCTAGTGATATTTTCTACCAAGTGTACTTTGTTCTATTTCCCCAATGGCTTGGACTGTGACCCGGAACAGGCAGTTACTAAGGACTACTGCACGTTCATCTGAATGAAAGTAGCCTTTATTTAAGTCTGATACCTGAAAGCTTGCTCAAAAGTAAAAATCTCCTGCTCACGTGTTGTTGTTATTGTTGTTTTCTGTGTCTGAGTCCTAATGGACACCTCTAATCTCACCTGGATACCCTGGCTTTCATACAAGCTTCCTACAACACACACACACACACACACATACACACACAAATAGTGTGCCTATTTTATTTATATCTGTCACAATTATCTGTTCGATATGAATAATGTATTCGCTTTTAATTTCTTAATTTCTAGAAATTCCTAGTTAATTCCTAATATTTAGCCCTGCATATTTATTTGAAGAATTTGAATTTCACTTCAGTTTTTCTATCACTTTTCACTGTGATTATATATCTATTGGTGGGAGAAATCATTTCCATGCTAATAATAATAAATGGGTGCACGGTGGCTTAGTGGTTAGCATGTTCGCCTCACACCTCCAGGGTCTGGGATTCGAGTCTTGCCAGGGCCATGTGTGTACGTAGTTTGCATGTTCTCCCTGTTCTGCGGGGGTTTACCTCCGGGTACTCCGGTTTCCTCCAAAGACATGCATGGTAGGTTGATTGGTGTGTCTAAAGTGTATGGAGTGTGTATGTACTGTGCCCTGCGATGGATTGACACCCTGTCCAGGGTGTACCCTCCCTTATGCCTGATGCTCCCTGGGATAGGCTCCAGGTTCCCCGTGGCCCTGAAAAGGAGTAAGCGGTAGAAGATGGATGGATGGATGGATAATAATAATTAGAATAGATGACAGTGCTAATGATGCCTGTTGTTTACTCTTATGACTGTTACATGGGGAGCGAGAGAGCTTACATGATTGAGTTGGACTGGGAATAAAGACCAAAACAAAACACATTTCACTGTACATCCAGCAGAGTAAAACACACACACACACACCTTATATTAAATTTAAGAAGGGACAGGGCAGAGGAGAAGTCTCCTTCTCTGTCCTTCTCTGAAGTGCACATACCGTTAGATCTCACTTCTTCAGCTTCTCAGTGGAGGAATGAGGTTCCTCCACATTTCTTCCACAAATATTCCTTTTCATACAATATTTAAGATAGTTAGTGTGTCTTTATGTTATGATTAGATTATTTTTATTTTAGTAATTATTGTTCATTCACATATTTTGGCCCCCACAGTTTTGAAATGATCCACTTTAGTGATTCACCAGGCTCCTGTCCGGCACTACTGTTGCTGGCGTGATTTCTGGTCCTGCAGTACTTTTGGCAAAATCTTGTATTAAAACTGTCTTTAAAAATGTGGTATATACTATATGAAGGTGACTTGACTTAATTTCACTGATGAGGGCATAGACATTTGGAAATGATTCTACAGTATTGATAACAGAATCAAATCAATGCAATGTTGTTTTTTTTGTTGTTTTATTTACATGGAAATTAGGCATCAACATTGACAATAATGGATGCAAACTCTCCTCGCCTTCAGAAACTAGACCTGCAGAAAAACAAACCACAGCTCTCGAGTCTAGAATCACCTCCTCTATGGCTTCAGAGTGTTGGGCTAAGAATCAGGCATGAGTGTATGTAAGCTGGTGCCGGCTGTAGATGAGCTTTTGCCGTCTCGTTGTCTCTGAGGTGCCGTCTCTCAGCCTTTCAGCCACCTGTTCCTCTTTGAGCAGAATGAAAGGCTAATGAAAGAGAGAATAACAGAGGGAGGGACAAGAAGAGGACGAGGTCTGTAATGTGGCTTTGTGGGCTAGTTTCCATTCCTCCAGCTAGATCTGTAAGACAGTGGGCTGTAAGATAGAGAGCGAGGTATGGAGGTCCGGTTATGTTCCTAGTCATTGAGCTCAGCTGGGGGTAAAGAACGCAGTGTGCCAGCACAAGTGAAGTGTATATATTAAAAGAGTGGTTATTAGACACTATA
This sequence comes from Ictalurus punctatus, assembly GCF_001660625.3. NCBI lineage: Eukaryota > Metazoa > Chordata > Actinopteri > Siluriformes > Ictaluridae > Ictalurus > Ictalurus punctatus. The sequence continues at coordinate 8,348,406 of NC_030426.2, read as the reverse complement.
AGCCTCAGTGGGAATATCGTCTGAAACAGGGTATAGGCACTGATAATGATGTCGAAGTAGAAAAACCAGTAAGCCACTCGCAGTGGATAATCAGACAGATAACAGGGGTTTAATGAAAGGACACACAGTGGTACACTTGTGGTGAGTGGGAGGGTGCGAAGACCAGATGTACTTCATTAGGACCACTGTCACAGAGCATGTTGGTGTGTTCTTTTATAAAAAAAATAAATAAAACCCCAGTTCTATCTGTATGTGTGTGGCAAACATAACAAAAAGAAAACAAGTGCATCAGTGTTCTCTCAAAGGTGCAAAAACAAAGCAAGCACAAGAGGATTGGCTCTGATATAACATTAGCAAAGATTAAATAATTCCATGGATCAATCGCTTTTATGCATCCGGGGAAATCAGATGTAATCACTGTGTGAAATTCAGTCTCTCACCAGAGACCTAATTAATTTCTGAGATGTTTTATTGTATGAACCTTGTATGTTTGATTGATCCACATCGCATAATCAATGTTATTGTAAAAATACAGTACATCATAATGCCAGTAGTGTCTCTAATAAATGCATTACTTTCTATTATACCGTGATCTGTCCGAATACTCGAGTCTGATTGGCTGGAAGGTGTGCGTTCAAACCGTATATACCACAGATAGTTCCAGTCAGTTTAATCACCAGTCTACATTAATGCGCTGCCTATAAACTGTAACCATAGTAACAGTTAAACTCAGCTTCATTATTAGTAGAGATGCGGCACAGACGCAGGTAATTCACACACTCACAATCTCTCTCTCTCTTCTTCTCTCTCTCTCTCTCTAAATAAATGTAATCTTATCGCACTACTTTATCTCTGTGTATGATCTATAACAGGAAGAATTCTAGATCTAACGACCTGTATATAAAATAACTAACAAAAAATAGCCATTATTTTGATCCTTTCAGTCAAATTTTGCACTGCAAACATCACTCACAGCTTTAACTCGTCAATGCTGGCAAAGTGACGACGGTAGAAGTGGGATAATCCACGGCTAGGTGTGTGTTACACGATTTTAACGCACTGCGCGGATGCAACCAGCGTCCGCTTCGCGGCTTTGGAGGTTCTTTTCCTCCACATTGTGCGTTCAAATAGTGTAATGCACACCTAGCCATGGATTATCCCTTACTTAGAAATTTGTATTTTATTTAATTCAGGATCACAAAAACTCTTGAAGCATGTCTCCAAAAAAAATCGTAATATTTGTCTTTACATTCAAACGTGTGCTTGGGATAACTTCATATGCTATTGCATTAAGCTATGTAGTTATGTATTGAACAAAAAACAACAACACATGAACCACTCAATCCTCTGTTGAGAAAAGAACACACAAATAGCTTGAGAACTTATATTTACATTTATTCATTTAGCAGACGCTTTTATCCAAATCGACTTATACAAGCAAAGCGATATATCAAGCAGAGAACAATACAAGTAGTGCTACCATACAAGATCTTTTAATTGAGTTCTAGAGGAGCAAAATGCACAGAGTATAAGTGTAAGAGTAAGTTTTTATTTATTTATTTATTTTAAATAATGTGGGGGTTAGGGTTTAGTTAAGTGTTCACAGAAGAGGTGAGTATTTAGCTGTCTTTTGAAGATAGTGACAGCTTTTTTGAGGTTGGAAGTTCATTCCACCACTGAGGAACAGTTAGTGTGAAGGTTCTGGAAAGGGATCTTGACCCATGCTGAGTAGACACTACTAACTTCATTGTTACAGAAGAAAACTGTCTTCAAATTTTCTCTTTAAATGGTAAAAGCTACGATTAGTTTGAAGCTGCAGGCCTTAGATCAGACTGAGTCAATAAAAGGGCAGTTACATGCTGGTCTGAGTAACACTCATTTGTAGCATCAAATAATACGTGTGATATAATGAGATGTAAGTGAGTCGAAGGGTTCAGGCTGACAGCGGAGGATTTGCGAGTCCCAGGGAAGCTGTAACTCATCCTCACAGCTTAGAAAAGGCCAGCAGCGTCAGTCAGCTTAGGAAGAGGTCAGCGCTGCTCTGGTCGCTTGCCTGCAGTCCTCCTAGGATCCTGCTGTAATTTTACAGCATTATAAGCCTTATTATTATTATTATTATTATTTATTTATTTATTTTTATTTATTTTTATTTTTTTTAAATAAACCACTGAGAAAAATACTGCACTACTTATTGTTTTTTTTATTATTATTATAGAGATGATTTTTTTTTTTACCTCTTTATGTAATTTGGTCATCTAATAACTCGCAGAATGAAAATAAAGCAAGTGAGCAGGAGAATGAGCTATTTTAAACCTTCGATCTTTTTGAAGAATTGCTACACATTTAACAAAAATGCTTTGTTGACGTGCAAGATTTCTACAGAGCGATAAAAAAAAAAAATAATAATGATGATAAAAAAGGCACCGCTACATTTTTCACTTCTAACCTTCAAATCATTTTCACTGCTTCACCAAGGAGTTTATAATGTGCATGCTTTTTTCGGGTCTGTGCATAAGGCCAGCCTGTGTAGCGTCTATGTAACGTGAATGAGTAATTATGTCTGACGTGGCTGCACAGCCTGTGTGTGTGGTGGCTGTCTGGAGTTGAGCGGAGTTGTAGGTGACCTTTTCTGTGCTGTAGAGGTGGCGTATCTCTGACAGTGTGACAGAGAGAGTAGCAACCTCACTATAATAGATGAGCTTTCTCAAGGTTAACACCTCTCTCTGTCTCTCTCTGTCTTTCTCATTGTCCTCTCCTCCTGTCATCGTTTTCTCCTTATTTCTAATCCTCCCACTTTCTACACTCCACTCGTATGGTATGAATGTACTTTTACATTTCTGCTCTCCGTTCGGTTCTTTTGATTCCTCTCGACCTCACAGTTCACTTTTTTTCTCTTTCTCGCTCTTTATCAAGTCGAGAATTCTCGCTCATCCTTTTGTCCGAAAACGAACGAATGACCTGCCCACTTATCAGAATGTAAATTTTCTTTTTTTTTTTTCTTTTTTCTTCTAAATTTCACTCTATTTAAAGTAGATGGGAATATAAATCATCTGTAGTGTCCCTATATGTAATGTATACGGCGCATATGGAAGGTAAGGCTGAGCCACAGAAACTCAAAGCAGAAGGAATAAACCTGATCTGGTGCAAAACTAAGAAGTGGAATTCGAATGAAATGAGAGCATGGGATTCACTGGGTTTCATGAAGTCATAAGAAAGTAATCTGGCTCCTAACCGTGCCTTTAACCAATAATAATCTTTCACACCAGATGGCTCATGAGGAATTTCAGGAATTTGCATTATTAATAATAATAATAATAATAAAAACATTTTGGTCTGTATGTAATATACATTGAATTAATGTTAGTTAGCAACATATGCTAACATTTAAATAAATAATAACATTGATCACAAAATCCAAAAGGCAAAATAATTTCACCAGGCTAACTGGCATTAGTTACTCATTTCTGTCTGTTGTTTCCCAGTTTTTGTGACAGCGTTTCAATAAAATATATTTGTGCCCTGATGTAGAAGAATTGAAATTTGTATCCATTGAGTTGGTGCTAATTTCTTATAGTCCTTCCGAAGCATACCAGCATAGCTCGCTCCTTATCATCTAGCTGACTAAAAACACAAGCAATTAACATTAGTATCATTTTTGCACATTACTCAACTGCAATTGATAGAAAACAGCAGCTTTAATGGCACAGAACTGTTAAGCATGCTAGGCTAAGTGTGCTGTGTTCGCATTGTAGGATGGATATGAAGCCCAGAAAGAGTGTTGCGACTGTGACAAACACCATTCGGTCCTCATCCATCATAGGTGCCAAACTTAAACATTCATCACAAAGTTTGCAGATCCCTGCTGTTCTCATCCCTCTGCTCTTCACTTAATCTCTCCTTCTTGTTCTGCGGTTGTACAGCACAGATGAATATTAGTTCTTCATACTGCCAATGGAAAGATGCTGAGCAGCAGTAACAGAACTGCTGCATTAATTAAATGCAAAAAATTTGCCTTACTCTGTTTCATTGGATGGCTGCTGCTAAGATTGATGAACTTTTCTTGGATACGCCATGCTGTGCTGCATCTATACCAGACCTTAATTGAGACAGAATATCTATTAGGTGAGCGGTATATGTTAAGATGCCAACGTCTGTATTCTAATCGAACCTCCTTTTCCGGGCATTGGAGCTTTGCTGCAAAATTATTTCCGCCAGTTATGCACTTGAGTCCATGGTTCACTGCAACAGTTCAGTTTTTATGCATAATTAAATCATAGTAGTTTTATCTGAGTAAAAAAATACAAAAATTTCAGCTCAGAGTTGTTGTTTTTTTTTTTTTTTACAGAGGAATACTAATAATAATAATAAAGACTAATGCATTTAACATTAGAATACTGTAAGCCGATTAAAAGGCAGTATACATAAATCACGGTAAGTAAATCATTAAACAATTGAATTTCCAATCCAAATAAAGTCGTTTCCTGACGAAAAAGTCTTCGTCACGGTTCAAAGATGGATGCGGAAGCAATCGCAGATTTCCAACATTTAATAAACAAACAGACAAAAAACAAAGACATGATAACACGAGGCAAAATACTGTGGCAAAACTAACCATCGAAGCGTGGACAAAAGCATGAGATAAAGAAGCAGTGCAAACAGTGGCTATATATATATATATATATATATATATATATATATATATGAGTGCTCGTTAAACAAAAAACGTGATACAGGTGCAGGTGGTCATGTGACAGTAATATGGTGCACTGGCTGCTGGGAAATGAAGTCCAGAGTTACATCCTTGATATATGACAGTCTTCAGGCATAAATGCGTAGTTACTGTATGAGCAGCAATGTCTGAGACAGTGCAGGCAAATGAGCATTCCTGGAACAATTTATAAGGTATTTTTAAATGTTTCAAAGGAAACCGCATAATAATGTTCTGTGAATTACGTGAGCCAAAACCCATGGAGGTATTCACATTTCACAGCTCAACATCCAGCTGTGGAAACATGTACAGGTAAGCCATTAGCAAGCTGATTGAGCTAGACTAGCTAGCCCGAGATTTTGGTGTTTTACAGTAGGACAACTTCAGATGTCTCTTCAATGTTAAGTAGCTAGAAACATGTATGATAATTAAAACGACATTTACATTACATTTATCATTTAGCAGGTGATTTTATCCAAAACGACTTACAAATGAGGAAATACAAGCAAAAGTGCACAGAGTAGCATGCAGGCTTTGTTTTTTATTTTCTGAGTCTAGACAAGTTAGGGGTTAGTTAAGTGTTCATGGAAGAGGTGGGTCTTTAGCCGTTTGTTGAAGATAATGACGAATTTTGTGGTCCGGATTGAGGTTGGAAGTTCATTCCACCGAGGGACATTGAGTTTGAAGGTTATGGAAAAGGACCTCATGCCTCGCTGAGTCGGCACTACCAGGCGTCGGTCATTAACTGATCGCAGGTTGCCGGAGGGAAAATAAACCTCAAGAAAAGTGTTGAGGTAGAGTAGGAGGTGCTGTTCCAGACAAGGTTTTGTACGTGTGCTAGCTAGCAAATCTAGCAAGGTCCTGAAATCCCAACAGCATTTGGCTGTTAGCTATCCAGCTACTGTTACTTTTCTTTATATACTGGAGTGTTCACTTCGGCATAGCTCACGTGCTTAGTTAACATAATTGTTCAAAAATGCATTCTTCAGATATAGAATATTTTCAGATTAGATGTGTCAATTGTATATTTTTTTTGTTGTTGTATTTCCCTTACAGTAGCGGTAACTTTTACTCAGTGTGTTTTGTACTACTAGTGAACAGTAATCAGCAGCGGCTTGTGACTATAGTTCTTGGTAGGGAAGGACGACAATAATAACGACATAGTCTCAAACAAAATTCATTTGACAGGCTAGCAGACTTGGCGTATGCCATAGGCTACTGTCTAGTGAATTTTTTGAGTAAAGTTGCACTCACGCCATGTCGTAATTACAAGACTCCGACTTGTAAAAAACGTTCACGTCCTAATAGAACTCATAATTGCAACTTGTAAACTAGGAATTTTCTGAGAGCGTCGACGTGTGCCATCTGACCGCTGCAACATCATGCAGAAATATTTAAAACGGCGGCAGATTCAGTAGTCAGATGTAGTTAAATAGTTATCTCATAATATTTCTGTGTAATAATTTGTATAATTGGCTATTATTAATGTCTTAGTCATGCAAGGTTAATCTGAAAATAAACAAAATACATACAATAAAGTTTAATGTAGCTAGCACAGAGTTGGATAACCATCTAATGTATAATGTCCCCTTAAATAAACTATAAGTTTATTAATAATGCATTTGCATAATAACTGTTATTTGCTGTATTGTGTTTTTGTCTATTGGTTACTCATATTAGGGTGTGTTATTTTGCCATTAAATCTGACGGTATGTTCTTCATTGTGCTCGTCGGTATTCCTAGACTCTCAGATTCATTTTGGCGCATCGAAACACATCATTCCGAGTCGCAGGATGTGAACAGCTCCGGGTGGGAACGTCCAGGTTTTCATGTAGTAATTACGGTAATTCCAACATGCTGTGAACGCAGAGTAAACCCGTAATAGGCAGTTGAGATTCGACAACATACCGTCATCCAGCATACAGTCTAGCAGCTCGTTTTGAGCAGTTTCCGGCGTACCGTTATTCAACTGTGTTTGAAGTCATTTAACCAGGGTTGACAGGTTTCAACAACATTTCCAGCCCAACAACATCACAAAAACCACACACAAAAAAAAAACTGCCCCAAAAAAGGGAGCCATATTTATTCTTATTTTTCTCAGCCTTTGCACGGGGAAACAAGTATTTCACATGTATGGTTGATGTACAGATATTATCCACTCAATAATCTGCCTTTTTGTCTCACTTTGCAATATGTATTAGAATAGAAATGGTTCTCTACAATATAGAAGCCCTGTTTCCTCTTACATTTTGACTTTTTTTTCCGGAGTATACAGCTGAGTGATTATAAATCAAATTAGAGAATTTAACTAATGTAAATGATGCATATGTAAATAGCTCAGATTACATACATTCTATGAGGCTGTACTTTATTTTACAAGCTATCGACTTTCATTCTTGTAGTTGCTGAAAACAGGGTTAAATTTGGTGCACACAGGAGCAGAGTTTTGGCATCTTTGCGTTTAAGTAAACGGTAAGTTTAGTGAAGTAATGCCTGTGCAATAATTTGATGGAAATGTAATTGTTTTCTGATGCAATCTTTGTGAGAAGCATTTAACTATTTGATGTGATCAATTCAGACAGCAGAAAAGTTAGAATTTTTAGCACCGCATTTCACAACTATGAATCTCATCCTGACTATTTTGTAAGCTGTGTCTTTTTTTTTTCTTTTCTTTTTTTTTACATCCTAAATGTTATCCAAAATAATTCCAAAGCATTATGTCACATGCGTAGCTAGCTATCTACCCAGCAACTGAGACTCCTAGTTAAATAAAACTGTTTTCATTTACAGTTCATAAGTTTACATACGCCTTGCAGAATTGCAAAATGTTAATAATGATTTTTTTTTTTAAATAATAGGGATCATAAAAAGTGCATGTTTTTTTTTTTTATGTAGTACTGCCCTGAAGACGCTATTTCACGTAACAGATGTTTACATAGTCCACAAGACACACTTAATAACTTTATTATTTACACAAATGAACCAGTTCAAAATTTTACATACGCTTGATTCTTAACACTGTGTGTCGTTACCTGGATGATCCACGATTGTGTTTATGTTTTGTGAGAGTTGTTCATGAGTCCCTTGTTTGTCCTGAGCAGTTAAACTGCCCACTGTTCTTCTAAAAAACCCTCCAGGTCCTGCACATTTTTGGCTTTTCCAGTACATTCTGCATATTTGACCCCGTTCCAACAGTGGCTATATGATGTTGAGATCCATCTTTTCACACTGAGGGCAAGTCAGGGGCTCGTACACAACTATTACACAAGGTGCAAACATTCACTGATGCTCAAGAAGGCAACACGATACATTAAGAGCCAGGGGGATGTAAACTTTTGAACAGGATGGTCGCTGTAAATGATTATTTTGGAATTAACTTGGAAACAAAACAAATCTTATGTAGCTTCTGAAGGGCAGTACTAAATGAAAATAATAAGATCTTTAAACAAAATGATAACAATGATTGCAGTATTATTGTGTCTTGTGGACTATGCACAGTAAAATCCCTAGTGTTGAATTAACACCCAGGGTGTTTATTTGAGTCCAGTGGACTCATATAAACTCTGTAGGGTGTGAATTCAACACTGTGGGTGTTAAATCAACACTCCCGATTTTGCTGTGTATGTAAACATCTCTTATAGGAAAGAGCTTATTCAGGACAGTACTACATAAACCAATAAATGCAAGTTTTAACATTTTTCTGATTCTGCTATCAGGTTGTGCCAAGCTAGTTAGACTACAGTGGAGATTACACTTACTAATTCCATCTCACACTTAACAGACTAAAGATTGAAATCAGATACAGATGGTCAGAGGATATGATCATTAACTGGCTATTTGCATAATATGAAGATGCTACTGTTTATTTTATGCTAGTTGCTCATTTTTGTCATGTATCACTGCCAGTAAAGGATCTCATATCATTTTGAAGTCAGATTGTAGAGCAGGGGTGTCCAGTCTTATCCGGAAAGGGCCGGTGTGGGTGCAGGTTTTCATTACAACCAAGCAGAAGCTACACCTGGGTTTACTGAAAGCCAAGATCAACTGATTAAACAGGTGGAATCAGGTGTGGCTCCTGATTGGTTGGAATGAAAACCTGCACCCACACCGTCCCTTTCCGGATAAGATCGGACACCCCTGTTGTAGATCATTAAATTAAAGTCCATGAGACAGAATCAGATAGATTGATAACTTGTTTTACTCTCCCCTATCAATCAGGGTAATGCTAGACCAATCATGGACATCTATGAACTCGCGTATGCAGAAGAGGACAGTTAGCACTTTCCTCTGAACGTTCTTCTTCCCTGTGATATAAGCAGTTTGAAAAGATGTGACAGAGAGAAAAAAGCTCAAGATATCATTGTTGAGAACTCCGTGTAATAAAACGTACACTGGTTGGTATACTTCTCAGGCATCCAGTGAAAGAAGTGGTTAGTATGTTTTTTTTAGTTAGAATACAGTAGAAGTCTGAGTTAAATGATTCAACAATGATTTAAATTACAGGCTTCATACTTCCCACATCATACACTATGCTTGCTTCTTTTGTGAAGTGCAAGTTTACCCATATCACTGGAAATTAGTGGGTGTGTCTTGACAAACTATGAGCTGCCACTTTTGCTACAGTTAACAGTGCAAGACACCTGTAAAGTAAGATGCTGTATAATTATGACAGGTGTTAAATATGTACCGCAGGTTGCACCCATGCTTTCACACCTTCTTGCAAACAAAAGTAGCATGCACATACTGGAACCTATGCTAACAGTTAGTGCAAAGCTATAGAAATGAAAATAGATTTAAGTTTTTAAACATATAAGGGGGAAATTATTTTAGAAAAATACTTTTATTTTATTTTTTTTTAAACTTACCTGTCACAAATTGTTGTTGTTTTTTAAACTTCCCTGGCACAAAATGGGGTTTTCCCAAAATATCTCCAGCAAAATTGGAAGAATTCTGCGTGATGCACATAGTCACAATGCATATTTTGATTATGAAAGTGTGAAAGAGATACACAGAAATGATGATGAGTCTTTATTGGTCACATATACATTACAGCAGAGTGAAATTCTTTTCTTCGCATACCCCAGCATGTCAGGAAGTTGGGGTCAGAGTGCAGGGTCAGCCATGATACTGTGCCCCTGGAGCAAAGAGGGTTAAGGGCCTTGCTCAAGGGCCCAACAGTGGTAGCTTGGCAGTGCTGGGGCTTGAACCCCCGACCTTCCAATCAGTAACGCAGTGCCTTAACTGCTAAACCACCACTGCCCCATTTAATCATGATATGAGTTGATGAGCTCCATTGTACCCAAGTATCTGTTTAATTTAATAACTTAATGAATTAGGCTAGCATGTCACTCGTGAGTAGCACCTCACTCACGTGTTAGAAAGGATGCGAGTTTAAATCCGAGACTCGCCAGAGACACACTTCCGAACAAGATCCTCAAACCCTCGGCTGTTCGGCTCTGTTTCTGCCAAACGATTAAAAATAAATGCATTTATGCTACTGAATTTGAAATCTGCATTAGCCAGTCTTCTTAAACTTGCATCTATCACGGTTTGCATTTAACAGTCGTTTGAACAGCACTGCAATCTGTCACACTAATCAGGATAAATTGGATTGTTTAGACGAATTTAACATGTGCAAGCGGTTTAACTTAGCAAATGATGAAAGGAAGCACATTTTGGGACCGTCATCAAGCATGGACTGGAAGGAAAGGGAGAAACGAAGGGAAACTAACCTGATATATATATATATATATATATATATATATATATATAAAGACATTAGATATATGTTGCAGTGTGGGGGTTGGGATAGGTACTTTAGCCCACAGCACTGTTTTGCAGTTGCTAATTTGAATTTTCTCATCAGCCCCTGAGTTGTAGCTGCTCTGTCTACTGTTAATAGGACAAGTGTCCTGCAACATAGCGGATTTATTTATTTATTTATTTATTTATTTATTTATTTAAATATCTTGAAGGCTAATGTAAGTTCAGTTTTTCATGATAGCCGAAAGAAAGAAAGAAAGAAAGAAAGCTTTTATCTGTTACTTATACATTAGAGTAGAGTAATTCATCTCTTCACATATGCCAGCTTCTTAGAAAGTTGGGGTCAGAACGCAGGGTCAGTCATGATACAGCAGAGATAGAGCAGAGATGATTAAGAGTCTTGCTCAAGGGCCCAACTCAAGGGCTTGAATGCCTAACCATCCAATCATTAACCACCATAAAAAACATAGGAATGAGTAGTGAGTAGTAGTTCCTTACCTGGGAGTTATCTAAGATCCAACCATCAACTTCAACGGAATACCCAAAACTATGGGCATTAATGTGGAGCTGTTCCCAGGCCTTCCAGAAGATATGTGATGGGATTTGTGCCCATTAAGCTACAAGAACATTGTTGAGGTCAGGCACTGATGTTGAATAAGGAGGGCTGGAGTGCAGTTGGTGTTCCAGTTCATCCGAAAGGTGTTCAATGGGCTTGAGGGTTGAGGGCTACGTGCAGGACACTCGAGTATTTCCACTCCAACCTTGGCAAAGAAGCTTTCTTTGTGCACTGTCATGCAGGAGCAGGTTTGGGCCCCTTATTTCCAATGAAAGGAAATTGTAATTCTACAGCATATAAGAAGAAGCCTTTATTTGGCACATATACATTACAGTATAGTAAAATTGTTTGATACCTTTCAATTTTATTCAGCACATTCATACCCTGATATCTGTTAATGTGCATTAATAAATTGACAGCTAATCAGCGCCTAAACCAGACACCAAACCCTATATCCTATATCGGCACATGTGTGAACACAGTCATCTTGTGTTAAAGGAAATTTGCATCAGCAGAAATGCTTAATGCTCTGTACCAGACAGCAACCCACAACATTTATCATCACCAAAAACATCAATATAAATATGAGCACAGCTACAACTGTTTACCAGATCTGAATTAAAAAGGCTGCATCAGGCGCAGACTTGGCAGTCTGATTCACTCATTGATCATTCATTCAGCCTCATTCACAGCATGCACCTGATCCCAGACAGAACCGATCCAGCACTGGGAATGTCCCGAGGGCTTGGCATGGCGCACTCTCTCTTGGATCTACTTTGCGGACAGTTTCTAAACTGGTTAGCAGCCCAGAGCTGGACCCAAGAATAAATAATGAATTAGACCGTTTAGAGGCCATGTACACCTCAGGAACTAAAAGCTAAAATGATATATATTTTTTAAATCCCTGTTTCAGAAAACACTCTGATTACATACAGCATAATCTAATCTCTGATTAGATTACAATGAAAATGAATGATTGTAAGTATTGCAGTCACATTTCCATCAGATTTATATAAACCTTTCACATTTGCCAACAAAATGAAATGGGGACAGACACTCACTAATCTAAATTAGGTTTACATAAATTCAGCCAGGAACATGAATTAAATAATCTGCCATGACTGGCTAAGAAAAACATTTATCATGTGAGATATACAGTATCTGGTGAATTCAGCAAACAAAGCTTAGGGTAACACGTCCTATAAATCTTGTAATCATAATGCATTTATACCATGGCGCTGTGGAATTCTCCAATCTGATTGGTCAGAATGTGTGGATTCATTTTTCTATAACAGCACAGCTCTGATGGTAGCGAAGGCAGTAATTCAAATCACAGGTTTATATTAATGCACTTGTTCTAATCCATTATCATTTCTATAGTAACAGTATTTGTATATCAGTTGCTCCGCATAATCTAAAGCTTATAATAAAGGTATAAAAATGTGTTGTTATTATGCAAAATAACAACAACAACAACAATGATAATAATACAACTGATAATGAAATTTTCTGTAGGAAGACGTTTATAGGACATTTTTGGAGGGAGTCTTGGGTGTCAGCTCTTGTGATTACAGGAACTAACTTGACTTGTGTAAATGTGACTATAAACAGTTACTTATGATGCGTCATTCTTTAGTAAATTATTACGCAGCTGACTATTTTCCTATAACAGCATGCAATGCATTTCCTATAACAGCAGGACATAGTGTTTTGTCTTTTACTTATAATTTGTTAAATATTATACATAATCCCTTTAAATACCTGGTATAACTCTGCATATACTGTCCGTTGTTACATGCATATAACTATATAAAGAGTGTGCATATTTCTTATATATATTTGTATATTCAATTCAGTTTAATTTGTATAGCGCTTTTAACGAAGCACATTGTCATAAAGCAGCTTTACAGAAATAAAATCAGACAGTAAAAATATAGATAACAGATCAATTAAAACAGATGATGTAGCTGTTAGAAAATCTTTTCATAAGAATATTGCAGTCACTAATGGTGAAATGAACTAAAACCGGGGCTCTGTTGTTGTACATTTAACGTATAATGTAATATAGTATAACCTTTAACTGGTACTAAAGATACAAATGATACTCAATCCATAATGCTCATAAAATGACATGAAATGAATATACCAGACCATTACAGGTTTAAGTGAAGTGAGGTTTTGTTTTTCTTTTCAACTTTTTAATTTCATGCGTGTTATAATAGTGAGTTATAACGTTAATGCAGACAATATTCTTATGAACAGACATGATGAAGTTCGAATTATGAATGCATGCTTTATAATGTTATGCATGTGAGTATACGGTATACTATATACCATTGTATTATTATCTTATATTATCTGACTATTATATACTATTTATGAGCAATTAAATGTACATGTAATTATGCATATTGTACATATGAACAGTAATGCACCAATAAAGGACGATAAATATTTCATTTATCAGATGTTTGGTAGTCGATTATGGAAATGGTTCAACTGATGTTTGATGTTGAGTAGGAGTTGACATGTTTACTTCTTGATGAATATGAAAACATTTCTCTTCTGTGTGGGTTTCATGGTGTGATAGCCCATCTTCAGTTGCACATCTGTCCCAGATTTACACTGACAAAAAATATTTAGGCAATGAAATGAACAAAAAATGAGGAGCATTGACAATAACACTGCTTTAACATCCAATACAATAAATTACAATGCAATCCATATGTATTGACTCAGATGATGATGTTTTGAGTTTAGCATGTACAGATACAGGTGAGGTCTCTTCTGTGGCTGTCAGCTTTAATTACAGGGTATTTACTTCTGTATTGGGTCAATCATATAGGAATCACAGCCCTTTTTATACTTTAACTTCATCAAGGTTGTTGATTCAAATGTGTTGGAAACGGTTCCATCACTATATTACAAATGCCCCCAGATATACAAAAATATGGCAGGATATATCATCTGTCCTTTGCCTCATGTTCATCTTTTTAGCTTTACTTGAAACCTTTTAGGTATGCAAAAATAAGAATTTTGACCTTTTGGTTCCACGAGATTTCTGATGTGATCTGGTTAAGAAGTAGCAGCTGAAGTCTCCCGTACAAGCAGCTCTACTTGTCTGTCTCCAAACCTCTCTCTCCCACGCTCTCATTACTGTCATCTGGCAAAGTTAAGATGTGACTTAAAAACCTTAATTGACAGCTTTTCATTTTAGCCTCATAGTTCCAATATAAAAGCAGCAACCTAGATGGTATCCAGTAAAATGTCAGAATCATCCTGGGAGTGAGACAACCACACACACGTTCTCATGTAATGGAACAAACCTTGTGGATTGCCTGTCAAAGTGTGTCGTTTTTCTGTGTATTCGAGTATGGTTTGCCCAGAATATTACAGTGAAAGTTACTAACTGGGATGACATGTGGCTTAGTGATTAGCTCATTTGCCTCAGACCTCCGTAGTTGGGGGTTTGATTCCTGTCTCCATCCTGTGTGCATGGAGTTTGCATGTTTTCCCCATGCTTTGTGGGTTTCCTCTTGGCACTCCCTGTCCAGAGGAATGCATTGTAGGCTGATTGGCATTTTCAAATTGTCTGTAGTGTGTGAGTGTAAATGGTAAATGGTCTGGAAATGGTCTGTACTTATATAGTGCTTTTTTTAACCTTACCGATTCCAAAGCGCTTTCCACTGTGTCTCATTCACCCATTCACATACACACACACACACACACACACACACACACACACACACCAATGGTAGCAGAGCTGTCATGTAAGACACTAACTTGCCATCGGGAGCAACTTGAGGTTCAGTGTCTTGCCCAAGGACACTTCGGTATGTGGAGTCACGTGGGCCGGGAATCGAACCGCCAACCCTACGATTAGTGGACAACCCGCTCTACCACCTGAACCACAGCTACAGCCGCCCAGAGTGTATGTGTGATTGGGTTGGAACCCCATCCAGGGTGTCCCCTGCCTTGTGCCCCAAGTTCCCTGGGATAGGCTCCAGGCTCCCTTTGACCCTATGTAGGAAAAGTGGTACAGAAAATGGATGAATGGAAGTTATTTACCGTGACTTTGATGTTCAGTACGACAGCACAAATATGAGTATGATATTGCTTTTATACAAAAGTTCTATGAACCAGAAATTAATATTGAGTAACGGATTCAAGTTTCAGACACAATATGGCCAAATATTTTGTTTATTTTTGCTTTGGCCACAATAAATAGTTCCCAAAGAAACCACAGCAAGAGAGAGTGTTGCCATGTCAACATACAGACTGACTGACAGCCCATAGTAAGTATAGTAACAGCTTCAGTACAACAAACTAGTGGTAGATTTGTTATTTTAAACTAGCAAACACACAACACAGACAAGTGGATTGATACAAAACAGTTCAATGTACCAGTGCTGTTATACTAAGCACAGTGAATATAATAAGTCTACACACCTCGGTTAAAATGACAGGTTTTTGTGATATAAAATTAATAATAAAATCAAGATGAATCATGCCAGATGTTTTTCCAGCACAAATTCGAGTGAACAAGAACATTTTAAGTGAAGAAAAAAAAATATATAAAAATTGCACGCACATTTATAATGGGGCATGTGACTGAACTCGAATTCATGTTCAAAAGTAATTTTCATACGTCTATCATCAATGAAGTGATTCTAACAAACCCCGAATAATAAATTAGTGGAATAGAATTAACGGTTGAAAAAAAAAAAATCGCTATATACTGTATCTTGGTCAACATGATAAACAAATACCAAAAAAAAAAAAAACCTCACTACTGTATGACATTTTAGGATATTTAGTCAACAAGCAGATATACTGTAGCTATACTTTTAATACACACTGAAATAGGAAAATTTCAGGAAAAACTCCAGGAAGGAAATATCCATTATTTTCGGTCACAATTAGAATGAAAAGAAGCTGTTGTTAATAACTGCATATAACTAGTATAAATGTTCTGGAAGCGAATTTCATTCCGCTTCATACAAATAAAGCCGTAGGCAAAGGTATTAGCAGCAGCGCCATCCATTTCCCTACCCCTACCTTTTGTCATAAGTGCTGGCTTTTAAGACTGAAATATCTCTTTGCAATTCATTTCTGATACTAATCCATAACATGGCAAAACAACACCACAATTCACCTTTAAAAACACGTTAAAAAATCCATTACAACTGGCCAACCTGCTCTGAGCACAACTCTGGGTAGTCTACAAAACACAACCATCAGTGTGCAAAGATTATAATTTACAACACATCCAGATCGCGTGATAATTCTCCCGATTGATTTTCTCAGAAGTAGATCAGCTCACTGAATGGTAACAAAATGAGTCACAAAATGTCTCTGAATGTGACGTGGGGATGAATTAGGCTGGTGTAATTGCTGACTTTTTTTTTTCTGATGCCTCCCGCTATGGTGTCCGCATGAGTGAGTGCCAAAATGAACTAAGAACTATAGTGTTCTTTATAGAGAGTGATAGGGAAGTAATTGGGTAAAGGAACAGGAGGCTACTGAGTCTTTAATTAAAAAGATATTAGAGAAGGAGAGAGAAAACAAATGAGTCTGAACATAACATACAGTGTGATCCAGAATTATTAGCACTCTTCATAAAACCTAAACGCTAACATGTATATGTACAGTAAGTGATATTTTAAGGCCAAGCATATACAGAAAATATTTTCCAAAGACCATTTTCCATGCAGCGCATTTGATGCTCCTTTAAACCATATATTTTTGCAAACAGTCTAACAGTTTCAGGATTCCAGAATGGCTCTAATCTGGGAAGTCTGTTATTATTTGTCACGTAATCCACGTAATGGAGTTGAGGACGAATGCAAGTGCAGATAAGAGCTGTTAATGCAGAGCGGCAATGGGTCAGGCGATCTGTAAACAGGCATGAACTAGGCAAGGCAAGAATCAAGAACGGGGAACAAGAAGCAAGATCAATAAACATGAAACAAAACGAGGAACGGGGTGCAAACGTTTGGTACGGTGATAACACTCAATACTCTGCAAAGTCATCGTGTTCGAACAGTCTCTTTTATACTGTGGTTGTGAGTGCTGTGAATTGGATGCAGGTGTGTGATTAGAATGAATGAGTGTTCCATGGCGGCCATGTTTGTAGGCCGCAGTGCAGGATGGGAAATGTAGTCACTGGTTTGCTGTTATATGACATTATTCCCAAGAATAATGTATGACAAGGGGGGATTTTACATGTGTGCAACCTCAAATTTCTTTTCCCGCAGTCAAACTGGACATGATTAAAGGCAACAACTGAGTTTCTGGGGAATGAGAGCAAATAAACAATAATGCACATGCATTTATGTGAAATATTTCTAAGGGGTGTCAATAATTTTGGGCCCATATATTTTTGAGAGAATATATCGTTGTTGTTGGTATTAATATTATTAATAGTAGTAGTAGTAGTAAAAAGGACTGTAGTTCTAATGAGATTAAAAAAAGTTTTAGAACAAAGAGAAATGATTGTTCCTGTTGTTTGAGTGGGAAATGTGAATTATCATGTGTAATATTTCTTTTGTACAATTATTTTTGAGCATTTTTATTAAGGGGGCTTTGTGTTACTCACCTGTAGATCACCTCTTAGAATGTTTTTCCATTTTCTCAGTCCACTGCCGCTTTGTACTGTACAGGTGTTCCTACATCCAGGTTTACGTGCCAGTTGTCGTATCTATGGCTAGTTTTTTCTCACACCATCAAATTCTCCTTTGCCAAAGGCTTGGTATCCATCAGCTATTCAAGTGTCTACGCATCATAAGGTACAGTTGAGCGCACATATTGTTGTTGTCTAATTATGTGTAAGCAAGTTCTATTCCTGCAGGCCCCATGGGGACAATTGAGCTCCTCTCCTTGTGCCCACTTACTGTACAAGTGGCTTTTTTGTCCAGTATGTAACATAATTATTATGGCTTCCAGTTAGGCTCATAAAATTAGCTCAAAGATGCTCACTTTGAGAACAGTCATGAGCATTGTAATCCAGCTCTCACATCCAGCTGTGCCATTGTTCAAATGGCTGCTCAGCTTTGCTCCAGTCTCATGGTGGGTTGGATTGCTGTTGGTTCCAAGTGCTTCCTCACTCTTGGGAAACTGATCTCTGGTGCAGTATCAGTTACTTATGGATATTTTGTCTTAATAAATTCTGACCAGTCACAGTGTCACGAATCACCCCAGCATTAGAGTGATCATCACGTACTTAGGTCTAAACATCAGTAAGAATTCCATGTTTACCTGTAGCACATTGTAAGTGCAAAATCATCTTTAAAACTACAGTATTTACCATTTACAGGCATATTATTTATAGACTTTATTTAGGCTGTTAATACAATCAATCACCTCAAATTTGCCACAAAGGAGTAGATTCTAAGCTACTCATGAGCAAGCTATCTAGCTAAACTACGTGTAAACACTGCATTAATCCTAAAATACATACTACAGTTCAAAAGTTTGGAATGTAATATAGATCTTAACAAGTATGTGTGTGTTCCAAATAGAAGTAAGTTGACATAATTGTAAGATCATTACTTTACATCCATCCTACATAGCGTCGTGGGGAGTCTGGAACCTATCCCAGGGGACTTAGGGCACAAGGCAGGGGACACTCTGGACAGGGTGCCCCTCCATGACAGGGCACAATTGCACACACACTTTCACGCACCCATTCACTCACTACAAATACGTTAGAGATGCCAATCAGCCTACAGTGCATGTCTTTGGACTGGTGGAGGAAACCGGAGTAGCCAGAGGAAACCTCTGAAGCACTGGGAGGCACGAGTCAAACCCCCAAACCCAGAGATGAGAGGCAAACATGGCAACCACTAAGCCACCTTAATATATATTAATGATCCCATAATATTATATGATGTAAGTGTATATTTATAATAATTTCTCCTCAAAGTACTGAAATTCTCCATTTCCAAATCTTCTGGATATTCATTTCATTAGGACATTCTTCTCAATTCTATACCGCTTTCTCAGTTATTTTGGGATTATTGTGCTGTATATAAAATCTAGACACAATCCTTTCTCTCTTCTTTAAACACCAGCGTACACATGATTTGATGTGGATGGCACTGTGTGGATG
Organism: Ictalurus punctatus; assembly: GCF_001660625.3. Lineage (NCBI taxonomy): Eukaryota > Metazoa > Chordata > Actinopteri > Siluriformes > Ictaluridae > Ictalurus > Ictalurus punctatus. The sequence goes on along the minus strand of NC_030426.2, from coordinate 8,329,269 downwards.
TTGTGGCGTTTGATTGCGTAATGACTTTGAGTTCACATTTTTACAAAATATGCTGGAGAAAATATGCTGGAGAATAGGCAACACTTCACAAGGATTTCTTCCCCCCACTTATACTGTATGTACTCCTAAGTCATCTTTCCTTTTCTTTTTCTTTTTTGAGACCTTCTTTTAATGAGACTTCAGTATATTCCTCTTATCATGTTTTAGTGTTAATGTGCACTCTGTAACCATGACATCCAGTGCCCAGAAAATCGAATCAGATCCCTTTAACATTAGAAGGTGAGGCTAGAGCAGTCGAACAACAGCATATCTCTACCTACAAGCTGCCACTGAGAATGGATTGTAGTTAATTTCCTATAAGGTGCTTAAGAAAGACTCCTAATCAAAGGTTTAATTACACCGCCTGCTCATTATAGGAGATAATTTGGTGGAAAAATACCTGCATCAGGCCAGAGTGCCCACACAACAGTATTCTGCTGTTAATAAGATCCACTTATAAGGACTTGTACAAAGAAGAAAAAAAAAAACTTTATGGTTCATCCACTTTTTTTGCTTGATCACTTGTTTGCATAGCAATCGCATCAAAAGTAGGGGGGAAAAAATCCACCTGCTTCAATATCTGAGTCTCATGTGAGATTTAATGGTTTGTGGCGGAGAGAGGCTGGAAGTGTCCATGTTAAAGATCTGAATACACCATCAAGCAGACATGTTGTCTGTATAATGCATGTTCAACGTGTCTGGGTTGCTCCAGTCAGTCTGAGATTGCATGACTGCACACTTATGTGTCAATGAACATGATTCATTATGCGTAGGATGAAAGAGGCTTTCTCCAGTGCATTGTTTTCTACAGAAATCTACATTAGAACACACTTTGACCTATTGGTCTGTCAGGAAAGATAGCTTTCCCTTGGTCTTATTTCGCTCTATCCCTTTCTTTGTCTCTCTTTCTATCTGAGTTTAATGAAAGTCATACACCACGGTGGCTCGAGGCCACCCTCTTTGTGGCAGGTCACTGTGGGCAGATGGTGTTTTGGCATTGATCTCTCTCTTTCTCTCTCTCTCTCTCACTCACACACACACACACACACACACATACACTCTCTCTCTCAACAAATAGCAGACAAATGGGTTAAATGGCTCAGTGACAACCTGAGGGTACAATCCTTCTGTTTCTTTTAGCGTGTGAGAAACAGTGTGTTTCCCTGTGTGTGCGTGTGTGTGTGTGTGTGCTGTGTGTTTGGTTAATAATCCTCTGACCATTTCATTATAGTAATCAGAGAGAGATCAGCCAGTGCTGGCAGGATGAGTAAGAGCTCACACACTCGCCTCATTAACTAACATACACAGCATCATAACGCCACAATGTTCACCAACAAATTGGAATTGCCTTTGGGGTTAGCGGCCTCTTCAACAACCCCACACTCACACTCACACACACACACACACACACACACACACACACACACACTATCACATTTATTGCACTCACATACTCCTATACCTCTCACATAGGACAGCAGATAAAGAAAAGTAGGTAAAAGTGAAAACAATGGGATGAGGGGATTGTGTAACATAATATGATGTGTGAAAGTCATACTCAAAATGTGGCGTCCAGTTAATTATTTGCTCCATGTTGCAAGACCAGTGGCTCCAGTATGTCTTTATGCATCATTCCAAAATTGTAGTAAAGTGTAATATTATTCATCGCCTCCATGCGGTCACTACAGTGGTCTAATTCGATTTATTTCTGTTCCTCATTCATTTGAAAATACAATAGTTGCCCAAGTGAACTACTACTGTACATGGCCATGAAGTAGATTATAAGACTTGTGGCCACAGCGTGTTAAAAATACCACCTCAGAGGCTCTGTAGTAAAGGTGTTGGTGTTGCTGCTGGCTTTTATTCCGACCAAGTATGAGTCACATCTGATTTCGCGTTTTTTAATCAGTCAATCTCAGCCTTCAATCTACCATCAGATGTGACTCCTGCTTAGTTGGATGAAAACCTACAGCCACAATGGCCCTTTGAGTATAATTTTGTACACACCTTCCAACACAATGTATTTCCTTGTCCACATTGTAGCATTTCTAGCTTTGTTCTCTCCCCTTTTAATCACTGTAGTACAACTTGTCCTTTTCGAAACTAGAGGAGAATGTTTTGGGCCCACGACAGAAAGCGTGAAACCTTTGACTGCAGCCATTAGACAGCAACGCAGCACCTGTTAAACGAGACATTTTCTACCAGCTGTTGATTCCTGCTGGAGCTGGAGTTTAAGGGGGTGCTTAAGTGCTTTAGGAGAACTCACTTTACATCATACAGACACACACTTTTGTTTCAGTATGGTCGTGCCACCTGCTTACACCTGATTGACAGCTGAGGCTTATGTAACCTGTTCTAAGTAATAACATGGAAGTAGGTCACAATAACGTGTAGATGCTGCTCCATGACACCGTCGAGCATATAGAGAGGCAGACTCACACCCTTTCTTATCTCTCTTCTGAGAAATTATTTTCATTTAAACAAATAGGACCTTTTTGGGGTTGGCATGGTGGTTTAGTGGTTAGCACATTTTCCTCACACCTCTGGGACTGGGGGTTCGATTACCACCTCTGTCCTGACTGTGTGGAGTTTGCATGTTCTCCCCGTGCTTTGGGGGTTTCTTCCAGGTACTCCAGTTTCCTTCCCCAGTCCAAAGACATGTGCTGTAGGCTGACTGGCATTTTTAAACTGTCCGTAGTGTGTGTGTGTGTGTGTGAGCGATTGTCCCCTGTGATGGGTTGGAACGTCATTCAGGGGTTCCCCGCCTATCCCCTGGGATAGGCTCCTGGCTCCCCGCAGCCCTGTATAGGTTAAGCATTATGAAAAATGGATGGATGGAGGACATTTTAGTAAAGATAGAGTCTCCTTTTAAAGCTTTTGGACACATCTGTGCAGAGGACAACAGCATTACATTTACATTTATTCATTTAGCAGACGCTTTTATCCAAAGCGACTTACAACTGAGGATATACAAGCAAAGCGATATATCAAGCAGAGAACAATACAAGTAGTGCTACAATACAAGATCTTTTAAATAAGTTCTAGAAAAGCAAAGTGTGCAAAGTAGAGGTGTAAGTGAAAGGGTTTTTTTTATTTTATTTTTTTTACGTGGATAATGTGGGGTTGGTGTTTAAGGGGTTAGTTAGGTGTTCACAGAAGAGCTGGGTCTTAATCACGTAGAGAATTAAAACTGACAGGTGAATGTGCAGGTGGAACAAATGCACGAATGAATGAATGAATGAATGAATGCTATTCTGCGGTGCTACCATATAGATCAAGTCCCTCTCAAAGCACAGGCATCTATAACAATGACACTTTAATGGAAGCTTCCAGACAGGTCTATGTTTAGTCTACACTACACAGAGACACTAATGTTAGCCAGGCAAGACAAGCAGTCACAAAACCTCCCAAACACGAGCAGGTTCAGCGCTTTCTTTACCTCTCACCATGCTGACTTATGAAGGAAAGGTTCAATAAGCCACTGGCTAAAGCAATTAGGAATAAAGAATACAATTCATTATGGCAACAGCACAGTGATTACAATAGGGCAAAGTGGATGCTCTGAGTGTGTAAGAGAGACAGAATGAGTGTGTGGATCGAGGGACAAGAGGGCATTTCATTAAGTGAAGATGTAGTCCGGGATATGACAAGCAGGGATGCTAGAGGATATTATTTCTTTCAGGTTGAATGCACTGCTTCCTCTGAAATACCAGCACCAAGGGAGCGACTATGGTTATGGAATGTTTAAGATTGCCTGTGGAGAATTTCCCATCAAACACACACACACACACACACACACACACACACACACACACACAGAGGCCAAAGGAAATATCTAAGAGTACAAGCACTGAACCTTTGGATTTTCACCTCATTGTTGCAGACACCATACAGTATCCTGCATCAGTGTGAACTCACGTGTACTGAAATGCTTTGTGTACACAAGCCCAATACTGTGCGGTAGTTGTACAAACATGCTGCGGTTTCCAAATCCTCAATGTCCAGGGGAGGAAATGAAGACATCAGGAGGATCTTGTCAGTGGCATTACATCAATTAATCACATGAGTACTCATCAGATTGATTCCTGTTAAGGCAGGGTTTTAAATGGGAATGAATAGTAACAGGCGCATGCTAACATTTATTGTTTAACTTTAAATTACACCACAGCACTGCCGAATTCACAAAACCGACTGGTTTCGATTCATTTTCTTTAATAGCACAACCCTGAAGATAGTGTGAGGCAAATCACATATTTATATTAATGCAATAGTCAATTCAATTCAATTTTATTTGTATAGTGCTTTTTACAGTGGAGATTGTCTCAAAGCAGCTTTACAGAAATATAAAACTCAGGATACAGATTTTAAGTGTGTGGATTAATCCCTACTGAGCGAGCCGGTGGAGACGGTGGCAAGGAAAAACTCCCTCAGATGATACGAGGAAGAAACCTTGAGAGGGACCAGACTCAGAAGGGAACCCGTCGTCACTTGGGTAACAACGGATAGTGCGAAAGTAAAGGAAAGTTCATTATGGTTTGTACATGAAGTCTTTGTTGAACTAGTCTACTGTTCACCAAAGGAGACTCGAGTGCAAAACTGCGTGTGGTAATTGCAGTCCTAATATGTTATCAGTTTCTTACTAACAATTTATAACCCAGTAACCCAGAACCTGACAGTGCAGGGGCTTGGACCCCCGACCTTCCGATCAGTAACCCAGAGCCTTAACCACCAAGTCACCACTGCCCCCACTGGATGGCAATGAAAGAAAATTTAAAATGAACAAACTACAAATTAACAAAAAAGTAGGGCTGACCAGATTTTAAAAATTTCAATATTGGACTCACAGGTTTCACAGGAATCCAACTCCATCACTTTTTGCTAAAAAAAAAAAAAAAAATCATGATGCTTTAAAGACCAGGGACATGGGTTTACACCAAACACACGGTTCAAATATCTGCTTCTGATCAACCTTCTTAGACAGCGTTGAAATGTCACCATACATCTGTCCCATCATCCACAGACCACAAGTTTGAATCCTGATGATACCACAGCCATCCGCGGCCAGGAGTCCAAGACTGCAAAACTGGCCTTGCTCTCTGTGTGGGTGCGATGGCATTACTGTCTCTCTCTCGAGTTAATCACAGCAACACTACCCAATCAAGCTCATGTACAGTATGTGGAAGAGGGCAGAGAGCGATTTTCTCTGACGATGTTACTCTGTCCTGTGTTGCAGCATTGGTAGCTGTCCTATGATAGAGGAGAGCTGGCTATTAGGTGAGAACTGGTCAAGACCAAAAAAGTTAACTGCACCTGTAATAATTCCCTGTACGTACTCTCTTCACACTAAGAACCAAAATCGACAAGCTTTCTGTGCATGGAAACATAGTTGGCTCATGCATATTAGCAGCAGGATTGGTAACTGGATATTGACGGATTTCTTACACAATCACAAGCTCATCACAGAAACCGAAAACTTGTGGAAAGTGAATGGCAGTGCGTTTGTAAATAAGAAGACAGAACTGCACTAGTTGGTAGGGGTGATATAACCTGCACAGACGGAGGCGAAAAGGTGACCCTGTGTGTGTGTGTGTTTATTTGTGAAGGCAGGTAACAGTGCAGAGACAGTGGCCACCCGGGAAAGGGGCACCATGTCTGAAACAATGAACGAGAGAAGAATGAAAAAGGAGAGAGCGAGCAAGAGAGAGCGAGAGAGAGATGGAAGGAGAAGTGAAGCAGGTTGTGTAGGAGAGACAGAGACACCCTGTGATGTCTGGTGAATTGCTGTATCCTGATTACAGCTTGCAGAGAAGGGTCCAGATAGTGAGTGGAGTGACAGTATGGCACGTGTGTGTTTACTCAGGTGAGAAAGAATAGAAGTGGGAGTGATCTTTGTGTATGTGTGGTTTCTATCTGACTCTGAGTGTGTGTGTGTGTGTGTGTGTGTGTGTGTGTGTGTGTGTGCGCCTTCAAGTGAAAGAAAAAGAAACAAAACGCTCGGTGTGTGTTTGTGGTTGGTAAGTGTCTTATATTCCAGATGTCACCGTTCTGCTTTGGCCGTCAACGTGGCAGAACTTAAATGACAGCACTAGACCTCACTGCCATCTCTCTCTCTCTCTCTCTCTCTCTCTCTCTCCCATACACACTCACACATAGATCTTTAACACACTAGAGATCCCTTGAGGACTGAGCCCTACAATCATATCCTACTCAGCTGTAGCGTGCGACTGTAGACGTGCTGTCTCGTTGATAATATTCTCAGTTTTGCCTGTATTGAGAACACAATGGACAAAAAAGACTGGATTTTAATGATCTCCCTCCTTGTGCTTTTAATAATGCAGTAATATGCAGGACACAATCTTCTCCCTGTCTTGCTCTTTCTCGCTCACACACAAACACACACACACACACACACACACTCCCGAATCAAAGCAAAGAGAGAAGTTCATCCTCTTCCATTATCCGACTCTTGCGACTGCTCACCCTGACAGTCCAATTTTTCAAAGCCATCGTGCCGTCATCCCTAATTCATTTTTCTCTTCCGTAATTTATTTTTCCCCTGACCCCCCGCAAAAAAGAGAGACAGACGCTGTTTTATTCCCACTCTGCCAACAGCACCCAAACCCCCCCCCAGACGCAGAGATGTAAGACACTTACTCATTATGCTTCAGCAGATACATCTTCATATATCTCTATAGCAGGCTGTCGTGCTGCACACGGCATGCACGGTAAGTGTGTGTTATCAATGACAGCTGTCTCCATTAGATTATGGCTGCACTTCTGATTGAGTGGAGAACTTGTCCCTATGGCAAATGAATACATCATTTCAGAACTGATATGGGTTTGATTGGTTAGGCCTCATTCAGTCGGGCTTCACTAAAGCACACCAGAAGCCGTGACCGTGACGTCTAAAAGGAGTGAAAGATCGTGTCGAGTAGAAGATGAACTGGTCCGGTTTGATAAGATGCATGTTTTTTTTTTTAGTAAATAGAATAAAGTGCACTTTTAAGGGTAGATACTACAGTAAATTAATAAAGAAAAAAAATTATGCAAATGGAGCACAGTGGCCTAGTGGGTAGTGCTGGTACCTCACGGTGCAGGTTTTGATCCGGAACTCGGGTTTCTGTCTGTGTGCAGTGTCCGTGTGTTTTATTTGGGTGTTCTAGTTAACTGTCTTAACGCGCGCATCCTGGCAGGTGGTTCTAGGGGCCATGTTTGTTTCTTTCTTCTGCATCTTTACTTTTTTTTTCTTTAATATTTTATTCATTTTGATTAGTAGAGTTCTTTAGTTTATTCGGTTCTCTTTTGCATGGCATGTACTCATGATGGTGGCATATAAAAAAAAAAAAAACAGTTTCATTCCAACTGTCTGGTCAATGAACTCAAGAAAACTACAAAAAATCCCAAAGGTTCATTCTGTAAGTTGAAACTCAAGCGCAACTGGATTCTGCAGCAAGACAATGATCCAAAGCATAGGAGTAAATCCTAGTCCTACAAGTAAGTGAAAGACTGATCTCCTCCGGTGAGGTCCGGCACACTTCGAGCACTGCTTTTACTCTTAAGCGGTGAGGTTTTTGTTTACTTAACCCACCTCTGGTGACTGCAGCCTTTCCAGGAGCACTTTACTGAACATATTTTTTTTTCTTGTATGTTCTTCCTGCGTGTTTCCTATTTTCAAGACTCCAGAGACCTCTCGTCTGTCAATAAGAGACAAACTTAGTCTGAGTGCTAAGCGGATGCAAGCACACAGTATTATAATATTTGCGTATTTAAATGCCTTCTACCTTCATTACATGTATGCATTTAAAAAAAATTCATCATGGAGTCAACAGAAAGACTAGGTTTTGACACAAAAGGAAGGTCAAAGCTGAATAAATAAAAGCAGCTGAATGTGTGTGTGTGCGCTTTTCAGAGCTTACGTGCATGAATTTTTCACATCCTTAAATGAGATGCAATGTGCAATTCCCCAAAACTGAACCAGTTTCTTTTTTCAATCTAAGACTCACAATGGCTTCCAGACAAGTGCGATAACAGTCAAGTGTTCCCAAAACGCACTTTATTTCCTCCCATAGTCAGGAAAAGTGCTTACTTATTGACATCTATTTCAAATAGACTGGTGATTGCGCTAATGTGCCTCTCTTCTGTCTGAACCTCAGCGTTTGCTGTGAGCTTGATAACAGACGATCAGCTCTATAATTCCAACTAAGGCTGTAATCAATACGTTAGAAAAGTGTTATGGAGCTCAGTGGTGTCACTGAAGCGAAGGAGGAGGACAGAGGGGGAGGGATATTTTGTAGGAGAAGAGGACGGGGAGATCGAGTGTGTTTGGGGAAAGGTGACCAAATCTAAGCCGTGCTGGAAAATCACATATGCACACCAACACACAGAAGCCTCTCTCACGTCACACCATTGCCTCAGACTAAAGCAACAGTGTGTGTCCAAGCCATCTGCTGAGCGGTGAGGAAAACAACTTCCTGCAAAATGAGAAAGGAGAAAAGGGGGAATAAGGAGAGAAAGAGAGTCAAATGGGGTCACAAGTGCAAAAGGGACAAAGAGGAGCTGACTCTTAATTCACAAACAAAACAAATAAACAACAATCAAAAGTATAAAGAGATCAGTAGTTATGCGCACACAAAAAAAACTGTCTAACAGATGTATACAGATCAATGCTGAACTAACTATATGACCAATCTGAGCAAGAATGGCTCGGGGGGGGGGGGGGGGGGGGTATGTGGATCAGCCCCATTTCGCAATCAGACTCATTGCTTTACTTACAAAAGGATGAAAACAGAGGAATAATTAAATGTATGGAAGAAGCACACAGTCAGGCCACACAGCGAGCCATTCCAGTCCTGTAGCAATTAGCAAAAGAGCCAGAGAGCAACATTTCTACCTTAAACTCATTACAGCTACACTGATTCCAACATTAATTACAATAGATTAGTGTTAAATGTGATCGGAGCTGCACATGGTTTGTGTCTATAGAAGTACATTTTACATGGACCATTGCAACACTCGATCCATAAACAGAAACAAAACTAAACAAAAAAAAAAAAAAAACAGTGAAGCACATACAGTAAGAAAAAGTAGTATTTGATCCCCTGCTGATTTTGTACGTTTGCCCACTGACAAAGAAATTATCAGTCTATAATTTTAATGGTAGATTTATTTGAACAGTGAGAGACAGAATAACAACAAGAAAATACAGAAAAACACATGTCAAAAATGTTATAAATTGATTTGCATTTTAATGAGGGAAAAAAGTATTTGACCCCTCTCAATCAGAAAGATTTCTGGCTCCCAGGTGTCTTTTATACAGGTAACGAGCTGAGATTAGGAGCACACTCTTAAAGGGAGTGCTCCTAATATCAGTTTGTTACCTGTATAAAAGACACCTGTCCACAGAAGCAATCAATCAATCAGATTCCAAACTCTCCACCTTGGCCAAGACCAAAGAGCTCTCCAAGGATGTCAGGGACAGGATTGTAGACCTACACAAGTCTGGAATGGGCTACAAGACCATTGCCAAGCAGCTTGGTGAGAAGGTGACAACAGTTGGTGCGATTATTCGCAAATGGAAGAAACACAAAAGAACTGTCGATCTCCCTCGGCCTGGGGCTCCATGCAAGATCTCACCTCGTGGAGTTGCATTGATCATGAGAACAGTGAGGAATCAGCCCAGAACTACACGGGAGGATCTTGTCAATGATCTCAAGGCAGCTGGGACCATAGTCACCAAGAAAACAATTGGTAACACACTACGCCGTGAAGGACTGAAATCCTGCAGCGCGTGCAAGGTCCGCTGCTCAAGAAACCACATATACATGTCCGTCTGAAGTTTGCCAATGAACATCTGAATGATTCAGAGGACAACTGGGTGGAAGTGTTGAGGTCAGATGAGACCAAAATGGAGCTCTTTGGCATCAACTCAACTCGCCGTGTTTGGAGGAGGAGGAATGCTGCCTATGACCCCTGGAACACCATCCCCACCGTCAAACATGGAGGTGGAAACACTATGCTTTGGGGGTGTTTTTCTGCTAAGGGGACAGGACAACTTCACCGCATCAAAGGGACGATGGACGGGGCCATGTACCGTGAAATCTTAGGTGAGAACCTCCTTCCCTCAGCCAGGGCATTGAAAATGGATCGTGGATGGGTATTCCAGCATGACAATGACCCAAAACACACGGCCAAGGCAACAAAGGAGTGGCTCAAGAAGAAGCACATTAAGGTCCTGGAGTGACCTAGGCAGTCTCCAGACCTAAATCCCATAGAAAATCTGTGGAGGGAGCTGAAGGTTCGAGTTGCCAAATGTCAGCCTCAAAACCTTAATGATTTGGAGAAGATCTGCAAAGAGGAGTGGGACAAAATCCCTCCTGAGATGTGTGCAAACCTGGTGGTCAACTACAAGAAACGTCTGACCTCTGTGATTGCCAACAAGGGTTTTTAACCCAAGTACTAAGTCATGTTTTGCAGAGGGGTCAAATACTTATTTCCCTCATTAAAATGCAAATCAATTTATAACATTTTTGACATGCGTTTTTCTGTATTTTTTTGTTGTTATTCTGTCTCTCACTGTTCAAATAAATCTACCATTAAAATTATAGAATGATCATTTCTTTGTCAGTGGGCAAACGTACAAAATCAGCAGGGGATCAAATACTTTTTCCCCTCACTGTAGCATGAACATTAACACTCATACTTTTATTTTATTTTTTTTTAATCTACTATGGTCAATAGAACTCTTTTTTGAAGCTGCCTTCATTTCTTTACTTCTATAGATATTTTTAAGCATGTTCATTGTATCCGGTTAAAGAATACCTGAAGGTAACAAGCATTTTACTGATCATAGCAGATCATTTATATGAAACATTATTTGGTATTCACTAATTTTGCGAATGAATGCTATTGATAAAAATTTTATTGTATTGTATATTTTAGGAATATCACACATCATGAAACAGGATCAGAATCATTTCTGCATATTAGCATCATTTCCAGGTTCAAGGCAACATCATATTGATACGATTAAAGTCAGATCACCGATGCGTAACATTAGTTAATTGAAGCTTATTCTATAATTATGTTTTGAGAATAAATTTTAAGCATTACGCAATAGACCAAAAAAAAAAAAAATGAATCCAATAAAATAAACTTAAACATTTTTATTTTAGAACTCATATGTTAACGATGATACCGTTAAAGCATTCGTATTATTCTTCCTTTCAGAAAGTCACACTTTTTTTTGTCTGAAGGCAAAATGTGCAAATAAACCAAATCCCCTCCCCTCCCACAATATGCTAAGTAGTATTACCTATAAATGTTGATGTCAGTTTTTCTTTCCTGCAAACATTAGCAGTTTAAACAACTAACAACAAGATGATACAAGTGTGAAAGCGTGAAAGGAAAAAGGGAAAGGAACGCTTCGATAGACTGAGGTGGTAGCACACAGTTTAAAAGATGAAAAGAATGTGCAGATTTATTTATTTAGGAAACAGTTTGGTAATTTGTCTGACAACACCTGACTGCAAAACAGAGAGAGAGAGAGAGAGAGAGAGAGAGAGAGAGAGAGAGAGAGAGAATGAATGAACTCCATTGTGCAGGAAACCTCCAGGCCAACCATTAAAGACAAGAGGCAATCACCATTTCATCAACACCCTCTCCCTCTCCCTTTATCTCTCTATAGCACGTTTCATCTCTCCTCCTCACTTTATACCGCTTCGATCTCTGTAATAGTTTTCAATGCCTCTATTTCATTTCCCTCATCTACTAAATCTCCTCACCTCATGTTTGAAATACCATCCGAGTGTTTGTACCAGCCGAGTGTTTGTACCATCCGAGTGTGTGTTTGTGTCTATATGGACACAGTAAAGCGAGGCTGACAGTGCCGTCCACGATCACTCACACCTTTGTCCCCGGGGCTGACCACATTGTGAAATAATTAGCCCTGTAATTGACACTTAATTCATCTAAAGTCAATTTCCCCTTGACAGAATCACCTTGAGAAACACTTCCACAGTAGTCATCATGACAAAGCTCACGAGAGGGAAACCGAGCATGTGAGAGTGTATATGAGGAAGAAGAGAGAGCGAGAGAAAGATAGAAAGAAAGACAAAGCGAGCGTGTGTGTTGGGGGAAAGCCAGTCAGGGGGGAGTGATCAAATATTATGATCTTCACAAATCTGTTCGAGAGGAAGGAGCAAGAGCAAGCTTAGCCTGACTTTCTCGCTGTACTGTAGAGACACGAGATGGAATGGAGTGTGTTCCACGTCAGTGCTCTTTACTCATGACATATTTCAAGCATTTCTGATGAACATACTTGAAATGTGTCATTTGAAGTAAAAAAAAAAAAAAAAAAAAAAAAAAAAGGAAAGAAAATATTTGTTTGCGCTTCATATAAATAAACCGCCCCTCGAATACATGGTTAGAAATGATCCAAAGACTTATGAAACGCAGAATAAGCTTGTGTTTGTGATGTTCTTGATCAGTGTAGCCGTGTCATGGAGAAAATGGTGGAGTAGCAATGTGTCGACTGACTTGTTTCCATCCATGTGCTCCAACGCAATACTCTTACCCCCTTTATTACTTTATTCTTTTCTGGGGCTGTCGATTTAACGCGTGAATTTAGTGTGATTAATTACAGAAAAAAAAAAACAACGTGTTATAAATGATACTCATTTAACGCTCCCTGGCCCAGTCCTGTACGTCATCTTACATTACATGCAGTTGCTTAGTGACGAGCGTGATGCAAGGAAGAAACTTCATTTTCTCGTGATCTCGACATAACAAAATGTTGTTTTTTAATTGTTCCCGAGGCAGCGAAAGCAACTCCCCAGCATCAAGGATGAAGAAATGCGATTTTACTTTGATCAAGCTGAAATTGCTCTATGTCTGTTAGTGATTGTCCAACACTTGAGAAGGGGACACTCCTCTCTCTTAATATGGAGATAAACGCCCATCTGTACACTGAGCAATTATTGTGGCAAAGATCCCAACGTGCACGTAACCACTGCAGTCCCATTCAAAAGGCGCGGGATTTTCTCGGGATAAAATGACGTGGTAAGAAAACAGCTTTTTTGTCGTGTCGAGATCACGAGAAAACAAGAAAGGAAAAATATAATAATGCATGGTCACTCAGGGCTCCCGTATAATGCGGTGGACTGTAGGCCTGTTAACATGACTTTCTTTTTTCAAAATCCAAAATGTTGTATATTTTTCCATTTCAGTTGGAGGTATAGTTTCTTTTCATGCATTAATATTTACAGTGTTTTTTTTATTTTATTTTAATGCTTTAAAATTGTGTACATTTTGATATATCTTTGCCCAGCCCTGGTTGTAGGTTGGCCTCCAGCACACAGAGATCAGATCACAACCTGAACAGAAACAGAAACGCACACTAATAAAGTGCTGGTGAAGTGTAGCGCAATACTACAGTCAATAACCTCAAAAATCTCGACTCCAAATCACTCTTCAAATCAAATATTGAAAAAGCACCAGTCTCAAAAATCCACTTAGAACCATCTTTCACTTCCACCCGGTCTCTCATTTTACAAGGCGCATCATCTTCTCTTGTCCTCGCCTTCTCCTTCCTCTCAAAACACCATTTTGTCCTGTATCATTTGCTCTCTCTCTGGCTCTCGCTCACGTCTCACGTACGAAGGAAGGGGGTGGGGATGAAAAATATAAAAATGGAACAAGAGACAGAAGAAATGAGTGAGAGGGAGTCGAGGATAAATTTGTCTCCTGTTTGTGTTTCCATGACGAGACAAACCCCTGCCTTCACGCCCCAGCCTAGTCGCAGTGATTAAAGAGACAACAACGAAAACCATCTGCCTGTCACAGGCATCCGTCACCGCTCACACTCACCATCAGCACTCCACCATCACTCACACACACGCTCTGACAGCACAGAGAGGAAAGGCTGTGTGACGTGATGCCACAGAGAGACACGCAGAGAGGAGAGGAGAGGAACGTGCACGCATACATACACTGTAACACCTGCCTTGCTGTTATGATAAGCAAAGTACAGCTCGCACATCTTTACTGCTCGAAGAATTCGGTTTTATTTTATTTGTATAGCGCTTTTAATAATGGACATTGTCCCAAAGCAGCTTTACAGAAATATATCAATTCAGGATATAGATTTTAAACGTATGCATTTATTTATGAATTGAAAAGAGAAACAAACAAGCGGTGGGGATGGAACGCTATTGACGTATGAGAAATGTGACGTGTGTATTTTGGTTGATAAAAAAAAAAAAGGAGAGCTGAACTAGTTGAGCTCTTCAGGGCCGTGTTTTAGCTTAAACGTGAGGAGGAAGTGAAACTTTGGCAGTGGAAAGTTGTTTTACATCTATCACTTTGATTAGCTTGAAGCAGCCCAAACAGTGGCACTGTTTCACTGTTGCAGTAGTCTGCATTAGACGTGTGTGCAGGAATGTTTTTGTTGTTGTTTTAATTCCCACTCACACACCTCCTTGTGATATTTTCTGAGATCCAGAATTTTTGTGAGCTCCAGGGGCGTAGTTTCTGGGGGGGATCGGGGTGAGGTAACTCCCCAAATAATCAGAACTAGCAATTACGACTACTACAATATAACAGATGACTGTCTGTTGTTTTTTGTCTGGTTATGTGTATAAGTCACAGTGAGGGACAGGGTGAGGACAGCAGCCAGGCAGCCATTTCAGATGAGCAGGTACTGTAAGAATTAAGCATCTGATAGGGAAGAATGTTTGATGATATACAATATACAGATCTTTAAGAGTATGCTAAGATTGTAAGATGTGTTTTCTGTTCATGGGACCAGTTACTGTGAAACAACTTGTTGAAATGGAGAGAATAAAGTTTTTATTCGCATTTCCTTCAGAATTGTGGAATTAATTATTATTCATTTAAAAGAAGGCAGAACTATCGGTATCGTTATCAGTATCGGCCGATATCACTCTGAATAATCGGTGATCGGTTATCGTGCATCTCTAATATATATGTATGTATTTAGATGTTCTCTTGCCTGCACTACAGTAGCATATTAAAGTCTCACAATAAATGATGTATATAAGTTTTAATCAGTTACAGTGTGCATTCATTTGGATTGTTATTATGCCCCGTGTAATTTGTTTTAATGAAACAATCATTTGAACAGAAATGCTCGTGGATGATGGATAGATGGGATGTCTGGATGGGTAGATAGATAGAACGACAGATTATGTAGCAGAGGGAAAATATATAATGACGCTGCAGATAGAACAAAGCTGATTTTTTTTTTCCCCCAATATATTTATTTATTTTTTACATTTTATTTAAAATATCAGGATGCATACCCATTCACACAAACCCTTCCAATGTTCAAACCAAATCTACGCCCACGCTGAGATCCCAAGGGAAACAACAAAAAAGTTGCTCCAGTGACCTGGAGGTTTTACTTCATACAGGTACGAGCAGGGCCGGACTGGGACGTAATTTCAACCCGGGAGTCTCACACTCATCCAGGCCACCTCATACACCCACAACAAAATTTCTGAAAGCACTGACAAGCCCATTTTTCCTTTCCTAAATTCAATTAATTACACACAGTGTGGCCATCGCATAAAAACATAAACAAGCAACCTAGAGGTAGTGAAGCAGTCTTAATTGATATCAGCTTAAATGGGTATGCCAAGCATTTAACAAACACCAGAAGTGCAAATCTGCCACTAACTCTCTACTTTTCACTCACAAAAGTACATTAAATGCAGGAGAGAGGTAAACAAAAGACACTTTTTTTTGTCGTTGTTGCCATTTTTCATGTACCTGTCACTTCTTTACCAGGTCTACTGCTATGAACAGAATCGTCTCCACACTGTTGGAAAACAGCAACTTTTTAACCTCACTGTAAATTGGGAGCACAGAACCTACATTTCTTTTAGTTAAAATTACAGCATCACATTAAGGCAATGTGTTTGTTTGTTTTGCTTTTTAACTTAAATACTCAGGTATTTTATAAATACTTCGATTTAACCACACTATATTTCATACAAATATATTAAAGCATATTTAATTGATCTTATTTGACCCCTACCTGTCATCTCAAGTTGACCCTGAAGTGTGACCACTGCAACAAAGCTAGTGCCAGGTTAACTCTCGTCACCTTGTTGTGAAAAATAGAAGAAAAAAAGGGTTGTTTTTTTTTTCAACCTCACATATGGGCAGACATAATTTTCTAACTTGCCTAAATATCTGTTAGCACAACACCAACATCATCATGACAATATCCATTTCGAAAAATCCTAATATTGAACATGATGTTGCCTTTTATGACACATAGCTTCTAAAAGTGTTTTTTCTTGTTGGTGTTAATGTTGTTGCTGTTGTTTACCCTAGCTATATTTGTAATTTCAACAAGTACAACATGGAGCGCTCCCTAAATGTACTGTATGCTGGATATTTGTCTGCTAAATAACTTAGTATTATAACTATACATATATATAGCAAAATATAACATATTTTGAGTGATGATAATCATGCTAACGTTTGCTAGTAGTGAAACTGTGGTTAATACTTGTGTATTACCAAGTTAGCGAGCACAAAGCTACAGTATTTACAGATGAGACTGAGCTGCACTTATAGCCCTGAACAGGTCAGTAATTTTGTTACATTTCACCGCTTCTTTTTAGAGGATTTTCTTTTTGGGTGCCCTTTCCCTCTCCGCTCCACCGGGCTGCTTCCTCTCCATCCTCGCTCTGTGCATTGATGGCTCACAGATTCAAGGTTTATTATTGATTTATATTCGAATGCCAAATTCGGAAAGGATCACTTGAGCACATAGGGCATGCAATAATATAATTACGATTAAATAAATAAATCAATAAATAAATAAATAAATAAATAAAAACAGCAGGGCAGCGGGCTAAATCAGTCATCAGGCAACCGAGAATTTTCCCGGTGCTCCCAGTGGCCAGTCCGGGCCTGGGTACGAGAGTATGGCCAGATATTAAAATTCACTCCAATCTACATCTCTAGTTGAAACCATTTATGAACGCGAGTGATGTAGCTGGTTGAGGAACGGCCAGAGCCTGAATTCACAATGCAGGCATTTGATCGTGGGCTTTATTTAGATACACAAGCTTCATATCGGTCCCTCTCCTGCAAGAAAGCCCACTTCTGCAGCTTTTTGTTGGGTCCCGCAGGATCCCAGTCCAGATGCACACATCTACACTACAACGCACTACAGTTAAGTCACAAGTCCAAGTTAAGTCCAAGTCAACTCACTGTCATATCCAAGTCAAGTCTAAAGTCCCTGATCTGCTACAGTCGAGGCTGTAGGCATGTTGGCACTGATTTTGAATCCTCACAGAGGTCTTTATCTAATTAACTGCAGTAGGATGAAGAAGAATAGTTTGAAAGAAATAATTACATGACGTCAATGAAGCTGGTGACTGAAGTTGGATTCAAGTCAAAGAGTACTACAGAGCACTGTATGGACAAAAATAAAGGAGAACAGCAATGAAAACAAAAGAGGAAAAAAGCTGAGTTGTGTTTGGTGTGTGCTGACCTGGTCAGGGAGAGACTTCTTTTCTCCTCTCTGTTCTCTCTTGTGGTCTAGCGCAGCAGCTCTCCTCTGACTTTTCTTCCTTCCGAGCCTCGTTATCTCTCTCTCTCTCTCTCTGTGTCTCTCTTTCGCTCTCTCTTTTCTGCTGTTTTCTGAAAAACCCAAGTCAGCTGTGATATGCAGGAGTCCTGTGTGACTAAAGCTAACCCCAGTCTCATCCTTCATCCCCCAATCCCAACCTCTCCGCTCGCTCCTCCACTCTCACCTATCGAGGCCGCAGTATCGATTAAGTGTACGAAAAGATCGAGTCTCTCGGCTGGAGTTTGGCCCCTGAGGCCTCTCCAGAGTCATGACTTATGCTCTAACTACAGAGCACTTCAGCACCTAGTCTACTGCCCATAAAGCACTTTAGTATCTAGTGTACGAACCTTAGAGCAATTCAGCATCTAGTGTTCTCCCCACAACTTATGTTAGTAACTATAAAGTATGTCAGCATCAAGCACTTGACTAGAAGTATACTAAGCACCATGTTTGAGAATCTAGTGTACTAAACGGAACATAATGTCGTAATCTATGCATGTGTCATCCATTGTACTGCGAATTAGTTAAAAATATATATATATTATAGCTATGTAATATTTCAACACCTCTGGTCACTGTGTACGTTTACATCACACTCAACTCACAGTTTTGACTCGCGCACACCCTGAAGTGCAATTCCTCACATTACCTGATAAAAAATGGGGAAGATTTATTCACCTAATTCGATTTGTATTAGAATACCACACTGTGTAGGTGAATGAACGATTACAGTGCAAAAAAGAACTGAGCTGTTTATTTACTTTGTGATATTCCGATATTCTGTACAACCATGTACTCTGAAGCAGAGAAACACTCTAGCTGTGTGTGTGTATATGGCTCTACCACTCACACACAGACCCTGAAATGCCATGAAGAGCTACAAATCATCACGGATCTGCTCACAAACAGCACAACAGTCAGCTGAATCTGTATAATCTGTAATGTAAAAAAAACAAACAAAAAAAAAACCACCATATCATGTAATAATACATAAATTACCTTCTATCATTATTGTATTCTAATAAATACAAATCTTATGTTATAAATACTATTCATGTGAATTAATATTAATATTTCTGCTCATTTTGGATATGCAGGTGACACAGAGTATGTCTCAACCAGCTCCGTTCAGTAGGCAGAGCACTGACCAGGGAGTCGGCCATTTTAAGGGCTGACTCAAATTGCTAAATCCTTCCAGTGCACTGGAAAGTTAGTTCCCTAAAAATCCCACAATGCACCGCAAAAACCAGGGCGCATCGACACTCACGATGTTCCCTTACTGGAAATGACGTCATGTCAGCTTGAAAAAAAAGAAAAGAAAAAAAAAAAAAAAAAAAAAAAAAAAAGGGAGACGAACTCTCTCTCAACCAACTTCATCTACAAATGTAAGTAGCTTGTTATTGTAGCTCTGAAATTATTACTGACATATACAACTTAAGGAAGTTTTTAGTTTTTGGTGACATTTTACAACTGGCCAGAAACTGAGTTATCAGTGTTCCAATTTGTAGTGAGCCAGGGTCATTACCAGTGCCTGAACTCGTGTACATGATATACTGATTCACTACCTGGGGAGCTATGGAGCTCATCGAGATACAGTCGTAGTTGCCTTCTCACAGCTCCAGGGTCGCAGGCTTGATCATGATCTTGGGTTACACCGTGTGAGAAAAAATTTAATCCAGGGACAGAGCTGCACTCATTGGGGAATTTTTGTTCAAATGGCACAAAGGTCTGCTCAATAGAAATAGGTTTCACGAAGAAAAAAATTACAGGGAACGTTGGCGTCAAGATGAACTGTTGTCCCATTTAGGCTGTATTCCTGCCTTGTGCCCAGTTTTCCAGGGATAGTCTCTGAGTTCACCCTAACCATGATAAAGCAGTTAGAATTAAAGAAAGGTTTTGGATGTATAGTAGCTTACCCCGTATTGGTGGAATGAGCTGGAGAATTATGTAAATAATCAGTAGAATGTTATACAGAGCCCTCCACTACTATTGGCACCCTTGGTAAATATGAGCAAAGAAGGCTGTGAAAATTGTTTTTATTGTTTAACCTTTTGATCTTTTGTTAAAAAAAATTCACAAAAATACTCTGCTCTCATGGATATCAAACAACTGCAAACAAAACACAAATTTATAAAAAAAAAAATAATAAAAATCTTTGTTAAATACAAGTGTGCAACAATTATTGGCACCTTTTCGTCAATACTTTGTGCTACGTCCCTTTGCCAAGATAACAGCTCTGAGTCTTCTCCTATAACGCCTGATGAGTTTGGAGAATACATGGCAAGGGATCTGAGACCGTTCCTCCATACTGAATCTCTCCAGAACCTTCAAATTTCGAGGTTCACACTGGTGGACTCTCCTCTTCAGTTCACCCCACAGGTTTTTTATGGATATCAAGTCAGGGGACTGGGATGGTCAGGGCAGGACCTTGATTTTGTGGTCAGTAAACCATTTTTGTGCTGATTTTGATGTATGTTTTGGATCATTGTCCTGCTGGAAGATCCGACCACGGCCTGTTTTAAGCTTTCTGGCAGAGGCAGTCAGGTTTTCAGGTTTTCCACAAAACATTAAAGAGCTATCACCATATTTAACCGTGGGCAAGATGTACTTTTCCATATGGCTACATCTCTGTGTGCACCAAAACCACCTCTGGTGTTTATTGGCAAAAAGCTTTATTTTGGTTTCATCTGACCATAGAACCCGATCCCATTTGAAGTTCCAGTAGTGTCTGGCAAACTAAAGACACTTGAGTTTGTTTTTGGATGAGATTAGAGGCTTTTTTCTTGAAACCCTTCCAAACAACTTGTGGTGATGTAGGTGACTTCAGATTATAGTTTTGGACACTTTCTGACACCAAGACGCAACTAACTCCTGCAATTCTCCAGCTGTGATCCTTGGAGATTTTTTGGCCACTCGAACCATCCTCTTCACAGTGCATTGAGACAATATAGACACACGTCCTCTTCCAGGTTGATTCATAACATTTCCAGTTGACTGGAACTTCTTAATTATTGCCCTGATGGTGGAAATGGGCATTTTCAATGCTTGTGCTATTTTCTTATAGCCACTTCCCATTTTGTGAAGCTCAACAACCTTTTGCTGCACATCACAGCTATATTCCTTGGTCTTACCCCTTGTTATGAATGACTAAGGGAATTTGGCCCATGTGTTCCCTCATATTTATACCCCGGTGAAACAGGAAGTCATAGTTGAACAATTTCTTGTTCCTAGTCTCCCAGCTGTACTAAAGAAAATGTAAAATATCAATGGGAATATAATTTAAGTAAATTTTTTCTCATATGAATTCATAGGGATGCCAGTAATTGTTGCACGCCTATATTTAACAAAGATTTTATTTGATAAACCTTTGTTGTGTTTGCAATTGTCCAATATTACCAAGGGTGCGTCTGGAGGAGGCCTGGGATAATAATAACTGGGATACGTCTGGAGGAGGCCCCTGTCCGTGAGATCTTCAACTCACACCTCCAGCGGAGTTTTTCTGGCATCCCTGTGGAGGTTGGGGGCATTGAGCCTGAGTGGGCAATGTTCAAAGCCTCCATTGCTGAAGCTGCGGCGGAGAGCTGTGGCTTCAAGGTTTTAGGTGCCTCAAGGGGCGGTAACCCTCGAACATTGTGGTGGACACCGGTGGTCAGGGAAGCCGTCTGACTGAAGAAGGAGGCCTTCCGGGATGTGTTATCCGGGAGGACTCCGGAGGCAGTTGCAAGGTACCGACAGGCCCAAAGGGCTGCAGCCTCTGCCGTGAAAAAGGCAAAGCAGCGGGTGTGGGAGAAGTTCAGAGAGGACATGGAAAAGGACTTTCGGTCGGCACCAAGGGGTTTCTGGAAAACCACCCGCCACCTCAGGAAGGGGAACTGGGGAACCATCCAAGCTGTGTACAGTAAGGATGGGACACTGTTGACCTCAACTGAGGAGGTAATTACGCGGTGGAAGGAACACTTTGAGGAACTCCTGAATCCGACTAACACACCCTCTATGGTAGAGACAGAGGTGGAGGCTGATGGGGGATCATCGTCAATTTCCCTGGTGGAGGTCACTGAGGTATTCAAACAACTACACAGTGGCAAAGCCCCGGGGATTGATGAGATCCGTCCAGAAATGCTGAAAGTGCTGGATGTGGAGGGGATGTCTTGGATAACATGCCTCTTTAACATTGCGTGGAAGTTGGGGACAGTGTCCAAGGAGTGGCACACCGGGGTGGTGGTTCCCCTGTTCAAAAAGGGGGACCAGAGAGTGTGTGCTGATTATAGGGGTATCACACTTCTCAGCCTCCCTGGTAAAGTCTACTTCAAGGTGCTGGAACAGAGGGTTCGGCCAACAGTCGAACCTCGGATTGAAGAGGAACAATGCGGATTCCATCCTGGTCGTGGAACAACAGACCAGCTCTTTACTCTCACAAGGGTCTTGGAGAGGGCCTGGGAGTATGCCCATCTGGTCTGCATGTGTTTTGTGGATCTGGAGAAGGCGTATGACCAGGTCCCCAGGGGTTTAATGTGGAAGGTGCTGAGGGAGTATGGGGTGAGAGGTTCCCTTCTTAGGGCTATCCAATAGCTGTACGCCCAAAGTGAGAGCTGTGTCCGGATTCTCGGCAAAAAGTCGGACTCGTTCCAGGTGGGGGTTGGTCTCCGCCAGGGCTGCGCTTTCCTGTTTGTGATATTCATGGACAGGATATCGAGGCACAGTCATGGTGGGAAGGGGTTGCGGTTTGGTGGCCTGATGATCTTATCGCTGCTTTTTGCAGATGATGTGATCCTGATGGCATCATCAGTCCATGACCTTCAGCACTCACTGGATCGGTTCGCAGCTGAGTGTGAAGCGGCTGTGATGAGGATTAGCACCTCTAAATCTGAGGCCATGGTTCTCAGCAGGAAACCGATGGAGTGTCTACTCCATGTAGGGAATGAGTACTTAACCCAAGTGAAGGAGTTCAAGTACCTCGGGGTCTTGTTCACAAGTGAGGGGATTGGAGCGGGAGATTGACCGGAGAATCGGAGCAGCGGGAGTGGTATTGTAATCACTTTACCGCACCGTTGTGACGAAAAGAGAGCTGAGCCGGAAGTCAAAGCTCTCGATCTACCGGGGAATTTACGTTCCTACCCTCACCTATGGTCATGAAGGCTGGGTAGTGACCGAAAGCACTAGATCGCGGGCACAAGTGGCCAAAATGGGTTTTCTCAGGAGGGTGGCTGGTTTCTCCCTTAGAGATAGGGTGAGAAGCTCGGCTATCCAAGAGGATCTCAGAGTAGAGCTTCTGCTCCTTTGCATTGAAAGGAACCAGTTGAGGTGGTTCGGGCACCAGGTAAGGATGCCCCCTGGGCGCCTCCCTAGGGAGGTGTTCCAGGCACGTACAGCTGGGAGATGACCTCAGGGAAGACCAAGGACTAGGTGGACAGATTATATCTCCACACTGGCCTGGGAACGCCTTGGGATCCCCCAGTCAGAGCTGGTTAATGTGGCTCAGGAAAGTGAAGTTTGCTCCCTGCTGAAGCTGCTGCCCCCGGGACCAAATAACAGCTAAGCGGTTGAGGATGGATGGATACCAAGGGTGACAATATTAGTGGAGGGAACTGTATCTACTGATTTTGTATTTGTAAATATTCTGTCAATTTCATTAGCACTATTTTGCACTTACACATTGTAAAGAAAATACATAAAATACTGCACATACTCTTGTAGTGGAGCCATTTCCCCCTCATCAATATAAAAAACAGGACCACACTGCGTGCAAAAAAATAAATAAATAAATAAATAAATAAATAAAAGGAATCTTAGCTAGTGGAAATACCTTGAATATAGTCAAAGTTATCTAATATTTGAATTATTAGTATAACAGTTCATTATTTTAGTATTACATAATTTTCAAGGTGGGAATGGTCTTGTTCTATTGGCCGATAATTTTGCACACTTTTAGCATTCATTTCTAGAAATATGTGAAATAATCTGCCCATAGAATAAGAAAAATTGAAGCTTGGAATTGGTTTAAAAAAAATAAAATGTCTAGGATTAGGACAAAATAGGTTTAATTTTCTTATATTTGATGTATCTTATGTAATCTTATAATAGGAAATAATAGATCAGTTTGACGATATTCAAGATATTTTCACCCCTCTAAACAATTTTAAACTAGCTATTTCTTATAATGAATATTATAGCCTACATAACCTTAACAAAGCCATGCAAGATTAATACTAAATATGAATATGGCGAAATATTACCCCAAAAACTAGCATCTTGCAGAGACACTAAAATCGAGGATGTATTTTCACTATGGTAGATTTACTTGACAGGGTCGTGCAGCAGGCAGGCGAAGGCATATTTGCACGCACATTCACAGATATGCACACGGGCACACACACACACGTTCTCATTGTAATTCCTGAATTCTATTAGTTCTGGCCCTGCAGTGAGCCTGTGCTTAGCGAATAAATAATGCTAATGATGACAATCGCTCACACTGTCACACAAACTCTCACCGGCACTCCTCAGGGGCACAAAGCCACATTGCGGGCAGGTGTGTGCGTGTGTGTGTGTGGTCGTCTCTGCAATGGTGAACGTGTGAGACTCCGGTGCTCTTAATTGCTCGTATCCCTGCAGCCTTCTCTCCAGGTCTTCATCCCTACAGGCCTCTTCAGTACGGTGTGTGTAGCAACTTCTGTCTTCACCCTACAGTTAACACTTCCTCTGTCTTGATCATACTGATGTTATTATTGAGGCTCATTAGTAAGTGTATGTGTGTCTGGGTGAGAGACAGAGACAGAAAAAGATACCGAAAGACAGACAAATGGGGGGCTTGGGGTTGGAAGAGACCGAGAGACAGATTAGAGAGTGTGACCCAGGGTGAGAATTGAATCCTCCATGTCTCAGCATATGGACTGGAGCGGCAGACTGTCGCGGCGCTGCTGGATTTGCGGTGTCATTTCACTTCAGGTGACTCACCTCGCAACCAGCAGAACATCCACCGCTCTCTCTGGTCATCTAATGAAACTCAATGTCATTACCTCCCCTCTACGAACACTCTGAAATTTTGTAAACGTGCCTGCATTTGCAAAGCCAGTCGGAATATATGAATAATGAAAATTAATAAGCATACAAATCATATTAGATAATTGAATTCAGCCACGGTGAAAAATGAGATGGAATAAGAACAGGTCCCCCCCCCCCCCCCAACAATTTCCCAAAGAGCCGTGTCACAGATTTAATATTATGCCTCATAGATTCAACCATTACAGGGTTTGGTAAAACAGCTACAGAAAAGAGAGAGCAAGAGAGCACAAAAGAGAGAGAGAGAGAGAGAGAGAGAGAGAGAGAGAGAGAGAGGGCACGTAGGACACACATTCACTTGCATAAAGATAATGCAACAGCTTCAACAGAAGTAGGGGAAAAAAAGTGCATGTAAAAATAACTGATTCTGTTCTCTAATGCCATAATGTAGTTTGGTGGCTTTGAGGGACTGGAGAAGAGAAACATTAATGGAGCGGACAAGAGGCTCTGAAACAATGTGCTAAAATCAATACCGGCTCGATCCCGCATCTTGCCGTGAGAAATACTTTTATTCTATTAGCCTAGTTTCTAAACACATTTGTAGCATTTTTCAAAGTCTAAAAGTAGCTCAAAGCATAGATGGATGGATTTTGTTTTGACCCTTAATACAATTTGACGCACCAATGGATGGACAGGCTTTTCAATTCAATCATATGTTTGAGCATAAAAACGCATTATCCATTATGTACCTAAGTTTACGTGCTGAGGCGACCCAACATGGGACAAGAATCGCCAGAAATAGTTATGATATAAACACAGCTTTGAGAGCGGAAAACATTCAATATAGTCGGTGAATGCATTCGTTAATTCATTCATTTAAGATTATCCATCATTTAGAATGGATAGATCATGGCACAGCAAAGATTCTGACCTCAACTGCTGCAGTACTCAAGAAAAAAAAAAAAAAACACATTTTATTCGAAAAACCTTAAGGGTTCTGTGGTTGTCCCTCTGGGGAGCCCTTAAAAGTTCTGTGGAGAATGCTCAACTGAATGTTTCTCTATCAGACAGAGTTCCAACCTTTAAGAAGATAGCTATCCAAAAGAAAAAGAGTGCATCACCTCTGCCAGACAACATTTACATCTCTCCAGCATCACTCAGTATGTGTAACTCTGGAACTCGAGGGAAAGCAAATTTGATCAGCCAAATTGGAGTGTCTCAGCTTTGCAGAGCAAAATACCACTGTGATTTATTAAGCTGCTTTTCCATTTATATATATATATATAATTTTTTTAATATACTAACCTGCTAATTATCGAACATCCTTTTAAGCACCTCATCCGCTCACTGTAATTATGCATCATTCCCGTCATCAAACCCATCATTTGGGTTTTCACACAAGATTTCCAAACCCACACGTCAGTCTTGATAAATCAGGCGAGCCAACAATTAATAATAGTCACCGAGTAGTGTAGCCTCACTTTAACAAGCTAACCTTGCCTTTATATTCAGTTGCAGTGCCTCTGTAGCATTAACAACTTAAAAGTCTGTTTTGTTCAAGTTCGGGTTCAAGGTATAGAAACACATGACTGGAGTCAGATCGCAGGAGTGAGAAGCGTGTGTTTGTTCTGTTCACCTGAAACCTGCAGGAGCGATGTTTCACAAGAGCTGAACAAACAGGTTATAGATTTGCTCTGGAAATGAAAGAAGGAAGGTGAAAGATGTTATAGTTAGAGTACAAATAAAAGCGAGAGAGAGAGAGAGAGAGAGAGAGAGAGATTGTGTTCAAGAGAAAGAGGGATCTGGATAGGTAAATGGACAGAGGAGCTCTGTGGAGAACAAGAGACAACAGCGTCATCTAGTGTTACAATCTTTTATCTCAGTGACCGTCCATGACATGGTTGTTGGTGGCAGACAAACTGGTTTGAGTATTTCCAAAAGTGCTCATCTTCTGAGCTTTTCATACAGAACAGTTTAGAGTTTTCAGAGAGTGCTGTGGAAAAACCAAAAAGCATCCAGTGAGCTGCAGTTCTGTGGGCTGAAACACCTGGTTTATGAGAGAGAGAGATCAGGGGAGAATGGCCAGACTGGTTCAAGCTGACGGGGAGGCTTCTGTAACTCAAATAAATCACTCTTTACAACCAGGGTGAGCAGAAAAGCATCTGATAAACAGCACACTGAACCTTGAGGTGGATGGGCTACAACAACAGAAAATTACACCAAGTTCCACTCGGCAAAGAAAAGGAATCCGAGGCTACACTGCGCACGAAGTTTGGGAAAGCGTCATCTGGTGTGATAAATCTCTGTTGCTGCTATGAAATGCAGATGGTTGGGTCAGAATTGCGCACCAACAGCATGAATCCATGGACGCAACCATTTTTGGTTGACAGCTCAGGCTGGTGGAGGTGGTGTAATGATGTGAGGAATGTTCTCTCTGCACACTTCAGTGGCCTTCCCAGTCACCACATCTCAATCCAACAGAGTACCACTGGGATGCGGCAGAACGGGAGCGATCGGCAGCATAGATGCAGAAATTATGTGATGCAAATCATGTGTGTGTGTGTGTATGTGTGTGTGGGGGGGTGGGGGGGGTGAGTGTATCTGCACCTCATGTATGGAAATTAGAAAAAATATTAAGAAATATGTATATATTTTTGCTCTTTCTGAAATAAAAAATAATAATAGCAACACCACCACTAATAACAACAACAACGATAATAATAATAACAAAAATAATAAGAAGCGATTTTGAGTTGTTTACTTCTCGCTCTTCATTCTTCTTGATTTATCTTCACTTTGCCCCTTAACGTCTGTCTACCTTGGCAGACAGAGGTCATAAGTCAACTATGACATAGCAGCTCTGAGGTCACTCTGGCATGTCCTCTGCCGAACAGCACGAAGCCAGCCATCAACAGGATGTGACCCGTATCTGAAGAGGGCTGCTGTCAGCCAATCATGCGACTTCTGAATCTTAATAGTTACCTGTGCACGCTTCATGTCCTGCTACAGGAAGATGAGCTGTGTGGTTCTGTATCTGCATGCACATGTGCACAGGATTTTTACATACAATTCAGACTGGTTAAAACTTGACAAATTTTTGGGATTAAAAAGAGAGAGAGAGAGAGAGAGAGAGAGAAAGAAAGCAGAAAAAAGAGAGCGAGAATGGAAATCATCATGGGAAAAAAAGAGGGAGGCTGAAATAGAGAAGAAAGGAAAAGACAATGTTATTTAAGAAAGATATTTTCGTCACTACATTTATAACACTCACTGACTCCGATACATCCTTCCAGGGAACAATAATTGAATGTGTTGCTAGTTATAAGTATTTGGGTATTATATTTGATAGTTAGTTATCTTTTAAGCTTCATATTGATAAATAAATGTCTAAATTGTAGCTTAAATTGGGTTTTTTATTTCAGAAAAAATAATTTTATTTTATTTAAAAAATTTTTCCAGTGCAAAGAAATGTCTGCAACCTTTTTACCACTATTGAATTATGCTTTATATGAATGCTCCAAAAATAAAAACTCAACTTGACATTGTTTTTCATAATGCTTTACGTTTTATTACTGCTTATAGCTATCAAAGACATCATTGCATGTTATATGATAGGGCTGAGTTACCATCTCTGTATATGCGGAGAGGTTTTAACTGGTCTTGTTTTATCTACAAGTCTATTTGTGGTTTAACTCCATGTTATTTGTCTCTCAGCCGATATAATACAAACGTTTGCTATAATCTTGTTCAGATGACCTGTTGTATCTTAAAGCTCCTCAGGTCTGAACAGAGTCTGAACGGGTGGGTTGGACTTTAATAATAACACTTCTGTTACTTGGAAAAATCTACAACATAATTTAAAGCTGACCATGCTTCCATCACTGAATGACTTTAAAGTACTTCTAACAGATTCTGTGTTTTATCCCCTGGTAAATTATTGTCGTGATCCTTGATTGTGTTTTGATGCTGCAAATTTGTGCATTTGGGATTTCTTGCTGCTCTCTTGGCGAGGTCACTCTTATAAAAGGGATTTTTAATCTCAATGAGTTTAACCTGGTTAAATAAAGAAATGAAAGGTACTCTGAAACGACTAACTCGTATGTACAGAATGTTTTTTGCTTTTTCACAAAAACAAACAAAAATGGATTTATGAGACATTAAAGTAAGATGTCAGACAGCCCACACACACACACACACACACAAAGAAAACCCTGGATGTTGCTGTGACTGAATTCTGGAAAATAATGGATTTTGACCAAAATGTAGGTTCTTGGCTTGGAATGTACTTTGACATTTCTACTGTAAGAAAACCTAGATACATTACCAATACCCAAAGATCACAGTGTGTAAGGAACCAATATTTAACATGCTCTTATAAAAGATGTCTAAAACATTGCTAGTGTGATTTCCTGAGTGTCACAATTTGATTTGAAATCCAAAGTTGATGGATAGCTATATGTGTGTATATGCATGTATGAAATTCACCAATTACAGCGGCACAGAGAGTTAGAAGTATACTAAAAATGATTTAACATTATAAATGAAAATGTGATTGAACACAAATAACAATAAATATACATGTGTGTGTGTATAGGGTGTATAGGGTGTATAGTGCGAGTGTGATGAGGTAGTGCAGTAAGGTGTAAACATTGTAGATACAGCAAGAGATTCGAGTGGAATTAAATTACGGCAGTGCAAAATATGAAAAACATTGAAGTGCAACGGCAGTGCATATACTTACGGATACAGATAATGGATGGTGATGGTTCAACTATCATCCAATGGGTTTATCCTAAGATATACTGTTTATTGTCCAGAATGGCTGAGAGTTTGTTGAGTGTCCTCTACTCCACCACCACCACTACCTCGAAACTGTCCAGACAGGCAGCCCGAGAATGAGTCAGCCTTCTTGATCAGTTTGTTGAGTTGTTTTTTGGCATCTCCAGCTCTAATGCTGCCTCTCCAGCATACTGCTGCAAAGAAGACTGCACTGGCCACCACACACTTGTAGAAGCTCTCTAACAGATCGTCTACCAGTCTGAGGAGAAGAAATCAGTTTAAATGCCGAGTCACTTACCTCAGGTGATAAGACTAGAGAGAACAACTTCGACAATGATGATGAGCATAAATGTTTTCGTTAAAATTGTTCACATATAAAATATTATCATTCGTGTATCATTATTTATTGCATATAATAATATTACAATTTAAATCAAATCAACAAAGAGCAGTTGCTTTTAGATAATAAATGTATTAGTCAGAACGGAATCCTTAAACATTTACTTCATCCCACATCATCCTTACAGGGAGCCGATGTTAACAAGCAAGCCAGACACCGGCAGCTAGTATAAGAATACTAAAGCTAGTATAAGGCAGGGAGAACATACAAATCTTTTGAAGGACAAAATACGCGGATCGGAAACACTAACAGGGTAATAAACACTCTGGAAGTCACCAGTTGTGAAAGTTTGTTCTCTACTCTGTCTTTCCTCTTCAAAAAGAATGGAAGATTTGGACATGCAGCTCAAAGCCGTTATATTCTGTGATGTGTTCTGATTTTGGCCAACGAGCACAGCTAAATCATGACATCAGTGATCAGGTACAAAATGATACACACACACGCAGGATCTAAGGCAAAGCTCACACAGCTAATGTTAGGTAAAAGGCAGACAGACATTTTTACTGCATGTCTATAATACTGTGGATATGATGACAGCATGTAATAATAACAATAACAACAGCAAAAATATAAATATAATAGCAAAGGTTATCCTAACGTAAAATGTTTTAAGATGAGATGAAAAAGTTCCTAGCGACTGTGCTTCCTTAATATCAACCAGGAGTGTGTTCTACAGTTTAGGGGCATATTGTAGGATGAGAAAGCCCGTCTCCCACGGAGACGGACGTTTATGAGGAGCGGTTAAAAGACCAGAGAGGAGCGCAAAGTACAATTTGGTAAGTACAAAGTTAAGAGCTCTGCCAAATACCGAGGATCCAGACCATGCAATGCTTTATATGTCAGCATAAGGATTTTAACATCAAAAATCCTCTGTACCTGACAAGCAGCCAGTTCAAGGACTCTAAAGTAGGGGTTATGAGATCACATGACCTAGTACCGGTAAGGATCCTAGCTGCCGTAGTTTGCAGATTATCGAGTGTGGATTTAGAAACTCCAGTGAGAAGTGCATTACAGTAGTCGATGTGGAGGGAAAAAAACAAACCGCAACAGAAAAGAACAACATAGACTGTAAGTATGCAGTATTTCTGAGCTAGAAAAAGGACGTTTTGACAGTATTGATGAGGGTCAAATGTCAGACTGGCATCAAAAATAACTGCAAGGTTCTTCATTTATATTTATAGCATTTTGGCAGACGTCCTTATCCAGAGCGACGTACGCTTATCTAATTTATACATCTGAGCAGTTGAGGGTTAAGAGCCTTGCTCAAGGGCCCCACAGAGGCAGCTTGGCGGTGATGGGGTTTGAACTCATGACCTCCCAATCTTAACCACAAAGCTACCACTGCTCATCAATTTACTTTGAAACTCCAGAACCTAGCCATCAACGGACAAAGTTAGAGAACCAGCATTACGCAGTTACTGAGGAGAACCAGGAAGCATGACTTCAGTCTTGGAACTGTTTCAGCAAAGAAAATTGTTTGTTGACCATATTTTGATCTCAGACATACAGTTTGAAAGAAAGGAAACAGCTACATGTCGATCTGGTTCCGAATGAATGTAAATCTGAGTGTCATCTGCATAATAGTGATAGTTAAGACCGTGATATTAAAACCTGATCAAGTGGAAAAATATAAATACTAAAAAGTAAAGGGCCAAGAACTGAGCCCTGGGGGACACCCGTGCGAACAGGCCCAATCTCAGACCTGTGACCACCTATAAATACAAACCGACTGCGATCAATAAAGTACAATCTAAACCAATCAAGGGCAGTCTCAGAGACACCAAAGACGGTTTCAGATCGATTGAGTAATAATGTGTGTTCAACAGTGTCGAAGACTGAGCTTAGGTCAAGAAGAATAAGAACTGAAAGCAGACCAGAATCAGAAGCTAATAAAATGTTAGTGAATTTTACCAAAGCAGTCTCAGTACTATGAAGTTTTTGGAAACTAGAATGGAGGGGCTCAAAAATATCATTAACCAAAAGATGATTGTGCAGTTGCAAAACAACGACATGCTCTAAAATTTTAGACGGAAATGTAAGATTAGAAACAGGATGAAAATGATTGAAATTAAGATCAGTGTTTTGCTTTTTTAGGACTGGAGTTACGTTAAGTTTTTTTTAATGCTGCTGGCACAGCACCAGTTGACAAGGAGTCATTTATTATGCCGAGGACAGCCGGACACAAGGAGTCAAAACACAAGTGGTGGCTTTCATACATGATCCCTGCCTACAAAGTGACTCGGGATCTAGTAAAGAAAATTGGTGAAGAGGCTGATAAAATCAGGTGGTACCAGAGAGCTAGAGATGTATTTGCAGACACTGTCAACTTTAGATCTGAAAAAGTTAAGAAAGTTATTACATAACTGATTATACATTATATATACACTATATGGCCAAGGGTTTGTGGACACATTGTTGTCACAAAGATGGAAGCACAGAACTATATAGAATGTCTTTGTATGCTGTAGCATAACAATTTCCTTTCAGTGGAACTAAAGGGGCCCAAACTTGTTTCCAGCATGACAATGCCCCTGCGCACAAAGCGAAGTGCTTGAAGACATCGTTTGCTGAGGTTGGAGTAGAATAACTCAAGTGGTCTGTACAGAGTCCTGACCTCAACCCCACTGAGCACCACTGGGATGAACTGGAACAGGTCTTCTCACCCAACATGAGTGCCGGATCTCACTAACACTCTAGTGGCTGAATGGCACTGGGTTTATGAGTGGAAGGTCTTGAGTTCCAATCCCAACATCACCAAGTTGCCACAACCTTCAACTGTAAGTCGCTTTGGATAAAAGCATCAGCCAAATGAGAAATGTAAATGCAATAGCATTTTTCTACCAGAGAGGGATTATAATCTCTTAATCCCCAAATTTTACATCCAAAGACATTAAAAAAAACTCAGTGAAATAAAACTCAGGTTTTGGACAGTGGAAGGAAGAACATGTGCACAGAAAGTAAACCAAGATCAGGATCACATCCGGGACCATGGAGTTATGAGGCAGAACTGCTACATTGTGTCTTCAAGTACTGTAATAAGCCAATTTTGACAAAAACCCCCACAGCACTTTGTGTTCTTTTACACTGACCACTGCATTTACCGGTCCCCTCTACACATACAAACACTCTTTACTGTGTTTATCTGTTTATAACTTTGCTGACCGAATAACAAGACATGACTAATTGTATAAAAACTGATCAAATGAAGCGTAATCAAATCTTTATTGCTTTTAAACCCATGTTAGCCAAATCCCAAAGTAAGCACACATGCAGCCTGTCACTGAAGATAATTATGCTAACCATTGAGAGAAGCAGATACAGGTACACTGTCTCTCTTTCTCACACACACACACACATACACACACTCTCAGATCTCCTGAAGAATGTCTGCAGGGAAGAAGCCAAGCTTGCGCCCAGTGCTGACCTTCATATAGCCATTCACCTCCTCTCCTTTCTTCACCACAATCTGCAGAAGATACAGTGGTTTCAGCATTAACAATGAAACACAAAAACAAAAACTAACTGCGCCACTGACCGTTCCAGGTAGGGCTAGTTGGTATGCCTTGCAAATTCTTATATTAAATTAGTGAAATGCACAGCAGAGAAAAGGTAAGGCTGCAATGCTGTAGATAGAACAGCATTTCTTAGAAAGCATTACGTAACTCATTAGTATTTTGGGTGTACACGTTTCGTATGGTATGTGTGAGACAATTCTGACCTGGTCTTTTTTCAGTGTGATTTGGCCCATCTCGCGATTCCCCACAAAGGACCGTGTCACCTTGTAGACACTCTCCCCTGCACGCACACAGGTGATGTAGTTTGCCGGGAAGAATCCGGATTTCTCTCCATTTCTACCCTGCACACCACCATGCTGTTAATAATTTCTCATAGAAATTTTATGGAAATGATTGTTTGAAACATGAAGAGATCTGTCGTAGTGCCTGAACCAGAATTAGAGCTCCAAAGTCGGCTAAAATGCCGCAATTCAACTGCTTCGTTCTTGGGTACTGTAGATCGTAGTGGTATGAGGATGGTGTTGTTTGAGCTCTTTTTGACCGTTAAAGCGTGGTCATGTAAACATATAACTTGTAATGCATGTCAGCTGTTGCAATCTAGAGCTATCAGTCAGCATGCTTTCTATATATTTTATGGGTTGTGCAGACTGGGACCTCTGGTGTTCAAATAGTGCAACTGCATTAGATGCATTATTAATTGAAAACTGAGATACACTATGTGAATCACACGTTTTCGCATCGTGCCACAATGTATTGTTACACCCCTAATCATAACAGTAGATCTTAGATAGGCACTGGATTCCAAACCAGGGCTACTGCATTACTGTGACCTAAAGGCTTGAGTTCTAAAAATAGAGCATTAATCTGCGCTGATCAGTTATAATATTAAAACCACCTGCCTAGTATTGTGTATATTGTGTGTATATTGTGTATATATATAGTGCGGGGGGGGGGGGGGGGGGGGGGTTTACATCTTTCAGAAAAAGTCACACTTCAAAATAGGTCACAGGGATTTTTGTGGCTTCACAGAAACTGATTTAAAAAGTACTATAGAAACAATAACATTAGAATGAACACATTAATATAAACCGGTAATTTGCTGTAACTACTGCCAGAGCTGCTGTTACAGAAAATGTTTCAACATCTGAGCAAACAGAATTGAGAATTCAACAGGGCCATGGTGTCATGTTTAACATTCAGTAATTAAATACTTACTCTCCACCATTCCTCATTGGAATCATCTATCACTGTGACATGATCTCCAGGTCTGAAACACACACACAAACATACACACAGGTAATCAAGGATAAACACTGATACTGATACACACACCCACACAACAGACTCAATGCCAATATTAAATATGGGATTAAAACAGGATTAATATTGTGCATTGGGTTCTAGACTGGTCTGCATTCTCACTTACTGCAGGTCCAAGTCATCTTTCTCAATGGCTTTAAAGCGATACAGGGCCAAGTAGTAGTGTGACTGAGAGAAGACTCCAAGTTTACCCAGCTGAGACTTCTTTATCTGTAACACACCATTATGCAGGGAAATCAGAATTTATGTCTACATTTGGGATCCTAAATCCACAAACGTCATCATCCCAGGTAATATAAAGCTGTCCCAAAGCACTGGGCTTCACCTTATCATCCGTGGTTTTCTCCTTCTTTTCCATCTCTTGGCTCCCTGGGCAGAGTTGTGTATGTCGTTACACTTACCAACACACTCATGTACCTGTACTTACTTACTTGCACACTTGAATAAGCTTTTTATTTAAACATTGTTTGCATTTATATCAAATTACAACCTGTAATCATTACTCACAGCGCTCTCCTTCCCCTTCCTCGGCTTTAGGTTGGGATTCCTCTTCTTCCATGATCATCATCTAGGACAGTAGAAAAGTTTCCCAGTATACACACTAGTGTTGTGTATGAATTACAAACACTTCTTCGCTGTCCTTCACGCCATTAGACACCTTACATTTTTCTTCCTATCTTCTGATCTTTTCTTCCGTTCCTTATTGGCCATTATAACGCCAATATGCAGCGTCTCAAAGACGGGGTCAGTGCGGTTAGACTGCGCTGTAGAAAAAGTAAAAACACCGCCAGTTTTTATTTACAGTATAGCACATCCAGACTGGCTTTAGGTGAGAGAAATTAAGACTGTTTGAGATTTGAGAAGGTAAACCAATTACAGAATGGAAGCAGCTCTTTAACCGTGGAATTCCGCTGACTGCTGTAGAGAGGAGAGCTGTAGGCCCGACTAAAACCTGGAGGCTGAGAGACAGAGAGAGAGAGATCCATCCATCCCACCATCTTCTTCTGCTTATTCTTTTCAGGGTCACGGGGAACCTGGAGCCTATCCCAGGGAGCATGGGGCACAAGGCGGGGTACACCCTGGACAGGGTGCCAGTCCATCGCAGGGCACACTCACATACCCATTCATACACTACGGACACTTTAGACACTCCAATCAGCCTACCATGCATGTCTTTGGACTGGGGGAGGAAACCAGAGTACCCGGAGGAACCCCCACAGCACGGGGAGAAATGCAAACTCCGCACACACACACACACACACGGTGGGAATCGAACCCCTGACCCTGGAGGTGTGAGGCGAACATGCTAACCACTAACCACTTTATTATTAAATTTAGTGTATATGAAACAAGCATATTATTACTACTCACAATTTTCCCAAAGCACTGCTGGAACTCGACGTAGCTCCGACACTGATGATGAACATTGGTCTTGCAGTTTTTACACCTCAGTGCAAATTTATTGTTAACTGCAAACAGAAAAGGGTAAGTAAACATCTCTGAGCCAAAACAATACAGCAATACCGTGTTGGTTCATAGCCAGCACACTTACGAACAATCATGCGTGCGCACACGTCGCAGAATTTGAGCTTCTTGCAATAGTGATCTTTAAACTTGTGTGGTTTATCATTGATGGGTTTAACTGGTTCAGGAGGGCGAGGCTTCTCTTTCTCCTCTTCCTCTACCTCTTCATCATAGATAAAATAGACCTGAGAGAACAAAATCACTCCGTGAGAGGCGTGACATCTATTTGTACTGTACTGTGAAGAAAACCCACTGCCACACATGTGCCATTACAAGACTGCGTTAACACCAACTTCTCTATTATAGGATACAATCTGCTTTGCTGTCTTATAGGAGAAGAAGAAATAACACGAGAGAGAAAAAAAATCATCATGGTGTGAACATGGAAGACTTGTTCAAAGTAGAAATGCAACAAGTCCAGACCTCTACAGGGCGTTCCAAAAGTCTCCATACATAGGGGAAATTAACACTTATTAGCAAAATGTCTTCCAAAATTTTTCATACTTAGTTTATATTATATATATATATATATATATATATATATATATATATATATATATATATATATCAATCACTCTCATGGCTGGATCGGGAAGCTGTCGCAAGGTTGATATCAGGAAGCATGACAAGGACAGGAAGTGTTGCGGTGTACCTGAGAAGTGGACGTCCACGAGCATCCACTGACGAAGGCACATCCGACGTGGTGCTAACAAAACATAGTCCCTTATATATGATACTTTTGGACACCCTGTAGTACAACCTATAGTGTGAATTGATACACTGCCTGACCAAAACAAAGGTCACTGTTTGGATTTAAATAGGCAAATACTTATGATTGGACCGTTATTGCAATGATGAATGTTTCAGCTGGCAACAATTCTTTTAACCCTAACTGATGCAGTGTGTAGCTTCTCATTTCTTAAACTACCATGTCGGAAGACGTATCCTGTAGTCATGGAAAAGATGTTACTGTGTTCCAGAAGGGGAAAATTATTGGCCCGCATCAAGCAGAGAAAACAATCAAGGAGATTGTTGAAATCCCTGGAATTAGGTTAAGAACTGTCCAACACATTATTAAAACCTGGAAGGAGAGCGGTGAAGTGTCATCTCTGAGGAAGAAATGAACTTGAACGATGGGGATCGGAGACCTTTAAAACGCTTGGTAAAATCACATCGTAAAAAATCGACAGTAGATCTCATGGGTATGTTTAATAGTGAAAGTAAGAGCATTTCCGTATGCGCAATGCGATGAGAACTTACAGGATTGGGACTAAACAGCTGTGTGGCTTAATCAGTGCGAGGCTAATCAAATAAAAATGACTTCAGTTAGCATAAAGATTGGACTATGGAGCCATGGAGAAAAGGTCATGTGGTCTGAGGAGTCCAGATTTACCCTATTCCAAAGACATGGTTGAATCAGGGTAAGAAAGGAAGCGCATGAAGCGATGGCTTCAGGTGGTCAGGTCTAGGCTCAGAACATTATGCAGCAATAAAATGAAGTCAGCTTGAAAGTACTGAATTTTTATGTTCTTCCCTGACAGTACAGGAATATTCCAAGAGGACAATGCCAAGATTCATCTGGCTCAAATTGTGAAAGAGTGGTTCAGGGAGCATGAGGAATCATTTTCACACAGAGTCCTTACCTTAACCCCATTGAAAGTCTTTGGGACGTGCTGGAGATCCTCAATACAAGATCTTGGCCAAAATAAATGCAACTCTGTAATCAAAGCTAAAAGGTGATGCAACTACGTTTTAGTGTGTGTGACTGTTATTTTTGGCCAGACAGTGTATGTACCATTGAGATCTTATAGTTTTGCATGTTAGACTGTTCACTTTAATTAAATGGGTTTAACTTCAATAACGCAAAAACGAGTAGCCTGTAAATAATGTAAATTTAATGCCAGTGAGTCAGTGGAATGTTCAGGAATAATAATAAAAAAAGCTCTATATTTTCTGTATCTCAAAAGTTTATGAACCCATTTAAATAATGTTCATGGGAACACATGAGGGGGTCCAGGCAATGTATCTTACTGTTAAATGGGTCTCTGACCACAAAAAGTTGAGAACCCCAGATATAGAACACTCGAACTAAACCTGAAATGTTAGAGATTTGGCCAGGCCATCTGATGACTAACATACAAAGAAGCCCTGTTGCTGCCCGTGATCTGTTTTCACCTCCCGAGTATGCCATCCAGTACCCGACTTGATATTTCTTTCACAGCAGAGCTCCCACACATGGGAATATAGAAATTACTCTGACGGGGATTGATATCGATCTACAGTAAGTAGAGATTACAGGAATGAAGTTTGATTTTGCTCCTAAATATATTTCAAAGCAACAATGTTTCAACAATATTTCCCCCAACAATGATTTAAATAAGCCCATACTGCAGACCATAGAAGTAAAACAATCCATCATGGCTGAGAACTAAACCTACTGTGGTGTTATCCTCCTTCACTATGTTGCCAGGAACAGTAGGATTGTCATGGAGGTCCAGGGAATCCTTGTCATCCAATCTGTGGGCAGCAAAAAGATGAAGTACAGTGACTTATGTCAAAGGATACTATAGTGTATTTGTTGATGTTTAATATTGATGCATAATCTCTGATAATCTAAGACTGGGCTTTAACAACATGGTCACATGAACTCAAATGAGTACATCAGTACAACCCATCTACTGTGTTGGTGTGTATGTGTGTAAAAATTCTATTACTGGGTAATTGTCCATAGTCTACAGACACATTGGATAGAGATTAGATTGCAAAATGGTGGAATATTGCAATAGATGTGAAAGGAAAAAAATGAGTCATATGTTGGACACTTACTGGTCAAAGTGGGACATGACTGAAAATCAGATAAGCTGTAAAACTTCTGTATAACCAGCAGAGGGCGCTGTAACATTAAACACATCAAGGCATCTTAATTCTTGTCTTAATTCAGGGCCTCTTTAATTTAAAAAAAAAAAAAAAAAAATTTACATGATAATTCTGAATGAAAAGCATATCAAGCAAAACATAAAAAGCCTTCCCTTATACAGTGGTGCTTGAAAGTTTAAGAATCATTTAGAATTTTCTATATATCTGCATAAATATGACCTAAAACATCAGATTGTCATAAAAGTAGACAAAGAGAACTCAGTTAAACAAAGAGACAACATTTTTTTTTTATACTTGGTCATTTATTTATTGAGGAAAATGATCCGATGTTACATATCTGTAAGTGATAAAAGTATGTGAATCTCTAGGATGAGCAGTTTAATTTGAAGGTGAAATTAGAGTCCGGTGTTTTCAATCAATGGGATGACAATCAGATGTGAGTGAGTGCTCTGTTTTATTTAAAGAACAGGGATCTATCAGAGTCGGATCTTCACAACACGTTTGTGGAAGTGTATCATGACGTGAACAAAGGAGATTTCTGAGGACCTCAGAAAAAGAGTTGTTGGTGCTCATCAGGCTGGAAAAGGTTACAAAACCATCTTTAAAGAGTTTGGACTCCACCAGTCGACAGTCAGACAGATTGTGTACAAATGGAAGAAATTCAAGTCCATTGTTACCCTCTCCAGGAGTGGTCGACCAACAAAGATCACTCCGAGAGCAAGACGTGTAATAGCCCAGGGTAACCTCTAAGCACCTAAAGGTCGCGCTCACATTGGCTCATGTTAATGTTAATGTCACCATCAGGAGAACACAGAACAACAATGATGTGCATGGCAGGGATGAAAGGAGAAGTCACTGCTCTCCAAAAAGAACATTGCTGTCCTTCTGCAGTTTGCTAAAGATCACGTGGACAAGACAGAAGGCTACTGGAAAAATGTTTTGTGGATTGATCAGACCAAAATAGAACTTACTGGTTTAAATGAGAAGTGCTATGTTTGGAGAAAGGAAAACACCAGCATAAGAACCTTATCCCATCTGTGAAACATGGTGGTGGTAGTATCATGGTTTGTGCCTGTTTTGCTGCATCTGGGCCAGGACGACTTTCCATCATTGATGGAACAATAAATTCTAAATTATACCAATGAATTCTAAAGGAAATTGTCAGGACATCTGAATCTCAATGAGAAAAGTGGGGCATGCAGCAACACAACGACCCTAAGCATGAGTCGTTCTAGCAAAGAATGGTTAAAGAAGAATAAAGTTAATACTTTGGAATGGCCAAGTCAAAGTCCTGACCTTTATCCAATAGAAGTGTTGTGGAAGGACCTGAAGGAAACAGTTCATGTGAGGAAACCCACCAACATCCCACAGTTGAAGTTGTTCTGTACTGAGGAACGGGCTAACATTCCTCCAAGACGACATGCAGGACTGATCAACAGTTACTTGAAAATGCATACATCAACTATTATAAAACATAATCTAAAACGGAACTACAAACCCTGTCTGTAGCTCTTCC